>NW_025423291.1:393780-563540 GCF_020497125.1 Mauremys mutica
ATACCTCCCCCTAATACCCCTAGATCAGGTAACCAACCCCAGAGGGAATAAAAAATAGTAGGTTCTGCTTCCTGGGCCTTCCACAGGTTAAAGGCCCGTTCAGCTGACAGGATGTGCTTGTTAATATCCTGTGAAGATTCTGGGACATAAATACAACATTCGTCCCCAATAAGGGCACAGACCCCGCCCCGTGAGGCCAAAATATAATCTAGGGCCTGGCGATTTTGCAGGGATAATAACCGGAGTTGGTATAACTCAGAATTTATGCCTTTGTCTATGGCCAGGGTGTCGTTGGCAAACTGAGTAAGGAATACAGAAAGTCTCTTATAAAGTTGGGCCATTTGTCCTACTCCATAAGAAGGGAGGAATATCATTCCAATCTATCTCCCTCACCGATGGGTTCAAGGGTAGCTCTCAGGGACCGGTAGTACCTGGGGCGACCTGAGGGAGCGTGGGCTACAACACAGAGGGGAGGGGCAAGGAATCCTTTATAGCAACTTCCATGCCACCCATGTGGGAGCCACTTGTAGGCATTTCGGCCACAACATATAAACAAACAATTGCCCTGTCCATTCAGCAACCAGACCATTAAATCCCCTGCTGGCGCTGGGTGGCAATATGAGGGGGCCTGAGTACTGGAGTCCTTCCCCTGTATCCTGGCCAGTGCTGTTGAGGAAAGGGGATGTTGTAACATTAGTTGTTGGAGACAAGTAATAGTGACAGGAATCTATTTCTGCAAACCAAAGGGCATTAGGGTGAAGAAGGCTCACAAAATCAAAGCAGACCTTGGGGTACAACCCGATGCTTGATGGGGGTAGTCCCTGACGGTTTTTGAAAGAGGTTGCCAAAGGGTTGCAAGGAGCTGTTGGGTCAAACTATAAATAAAGCGATCCTGAGAACAATTATTGCTTAGGCTTTCCCGCCAACTCTGCCCGACATAAAAGGCTTACTGCATGCCTGACTATTATAAGAAGTTTATACAATAAGTTCCTGGCAAATATCAGACCAATTTTGGGGTAACGGCACGACAGGGCACAGACCCGCTGAATGATGGGGAATCATGGGGCAACTAGATCCAACAGTTGGATGAGGATTCCAAACTCAAACACGGGGCCAAAAAGCATATTTTCAGTTCAGTCCAGCAGGGCTTCATATGTCATTCGGTAGCCATATCCTGTATGGAGAGGGTCCCCATTCTGCATGTGCCTGGTGGATGCTGTAACAGGAGGGAACAGAAGGAATGCCTCTGTGACAAAAAAGAATGCTCGTTGAAAGACCCTAAAACCTGAACCCATACTGGCAATTACACAGGCAACCCAAATGCAAATGCCCAATGGAATAAGAGATGAACAGCCCACCAAACAAAGCAGGAAAAAATAAAAAAAAAGGACCCTCCGGGGGGGGGGGGGGGGGGGGGGGGAGGACCATGAAAAATTTAGGTCAGAAGAGGCCTTCTGTGAATAAGATAAAAACCAATGCTCAGGATGCTTCGTGGGAAGTGCGCTCGTGGCTGTTCAGAGAGATCACACCACGACAGGCATTCCCAGCGACCCTTATTGTCTTTTGAATAGCAGTTTAAGTCCCAAAGTCGTCGCCTAGAAGAAGCCTGCTTCATTCTTTAGCAGGCTGCACAGTCCACACTGTTTCAGAAGGAGACAAAGCAGCCAGAGGCACTGCTCTTTTCAGAGTCCTCCAGGAGAGTGATGAATCCAGTTCTTTGTGTCCTTCGACAAACCACCTATTGCCGCCCGTGTGGGAAAACTAAGCAGGGACGGTGTAGGGTCCCCTTCACACTTCTCTTAGGAGAGGGTCGTCCTTCCAGGTCCGAACGAGTACAGAATTGCCTGGCTGCAAGGAGTGGACCGGGGTATCCAGTAGAGGAGGCTGTGAATCTTTGGTATACCTGTGAAGAGAAGAAAGAACAGCAGACAGGACACGATGCACATGTTACTGAGACCAAAAACCCCGCAGCCTACCTCCCACTCCCCTAACAGAACCGGTTTACCATCCAGGAGGCCATGCCCTTCACAAACATAATCTCAAAGGGACTAAGCCCTAACCTGCCCTTGGGGAGAGCACAAATGCGGAGTAACACATGGGGCAAAGCATCAGGCCACTTAAGAGAGGCTTCCTGGCAAATCTTAGAGAGGTGTCGCTTGAGTGTCTGATTAGTACGTTCCACTACACCACTGGCCTGTGGTCGCCACGGTGTGTGGAGCTTCCAGGAGATTTGCAAGACATTTGAAATCCTTTGAACAATTTGAGATGTAAAGTGTTCTCCCATTGTCAGATTCCATCCACTGGGGGCAGGGCCGGCTCTAGACCCCAGCGCGCCAAGCAGGCGCGTGGGGCGGCCCTTTCCCAGGGGGGCAGCATTTGGCTTCGGCGGACCTTCCGTAGGCAAGCCTGTGGGAGGTCCACCGGGAGCCCGGACGAGCGGACCTGCCGCAGTCATGCCTGCGGCGGGTGCCGTGGTCCTGCGGCTCCGGTTGAGCTCCCGCAGGCATCCCTGCGGCAGCTCAAGCGGAGCCGCGGGACCACAGCACCCGCCGCGGGACCGGGGAAGGGCGGCGCAGCACGCCGCGCTGCTTGGGGCGGCCTAATTTATAGAGCCGCCCCTGACTGGGGGAGCCCAAAGCGGGGGAATGATCTCCTTGACAAACTTAAGAGCCACTGTTTTGGCAGTGTTGTTACGACATGGGAAGGCTTCGGGCCATCCACTGAATCGATCCCACCATGACGAGGAGATACCTGTACCCTTTGGTTCTAGGAAACTCAGTAAAGTCTATTTGCCACACCAATCCTGGGCCTGGGGTAGGTTCCAAGGTGGCTGGCAGCACTGGCACTCTCCGGTCGAGGGTTATTCTTTTGGCAGAGTAGGCATTCAGCCTGTACCTGGGATGCTAGGGGTCTAAGTCCAGAGGTTTAGAAAATACTTGCTCATGGGCTGAGTAAGAGCCTCCCTGCCTGCGTGGGTGGTTTTGATGCAGTTTTTGCAGCACTGGTCGGATTAAGCCCTTGGGCAGGAGGACTTTTCCCTCTGTGGAGTAAAAACCATCCCATCCTTTTCCTGGAGACCAAGCCTGTCAGCCAGGTTTCTGTCCTCAGAGGAGTACTTAAGGGGCTGCAAGCTCACCCACTGATGGATATGAGGGCATGCATTTGGGCATTCTCCACTGTTGGTGATTTCAGGGTAGCAGCACGCTTGGCTTTCCCCTGTCTGCTCTAGCGTTGCCCTTGGTTACATCCTGGTCCTCCTTCTGGTGAGCTTTTGCAATGCATCACTGCTACTGCTGAGGGGAGCTGTACTGCTTCTAAAAGCCGGAGAATTTGAGACCCATGCTTGACCGGAGAAACCCTGAGCAGTTAACATTCCCCTTTGTTTCCACAGACCAGCGTGAGCATGCAATACCCCAAAAGCATATTTTGAGTCAGTAAAAATATTAACCCGTTTGTCTTTTGCCAGTTCAAGTGCACGGGTTAAGGCCACTAGTTCAGCAAGCTGGGCAGATGTTCCAGCAGGGTTAAACTCTCTGCTTCCACTGTATCGTAGAGGGTCACAACAGCATAGCCCGCCCTCCTTTGCCCCATCTATGACAGCACTGCTCCCATCAGTATTACCACTCACAGTCTGCATTTGAGAGCGGTTGATCTTTTAAATCTGGGCGGCTGGAGTATTGGGCATCTATGACATCCAGACAGTCATGTTCCCTGCTTCTCTGTTTTCTGGTAGCAGGAGTTGCTGGATTAAGGGTGGGACAGGTTTGCAAGGTAACTTCAGAGTTCTCTAACAATTTTGCCTGGTACCGAGCCACCCGAGCCTGAGTGAGCCAGAGACCACCCTTAGTGTCCAGCAGGGCTTGGACCATGTGGGGAGTATACACTTGAACAGTTCCTCCCAGTGTTAATTTTTCAGCTTCCCCAAGCACCAGGGCCGTGACTGCGACTGCCCGCAAGCATACTGGCCACCCCTTGGCAACTTGATCCAGTTGTTTGGAAAAGTAGGCTACAGGACGTTTCCAAGCACCCAACAGCTGAGTAAGCATTCCCAGGGCTACCCCTTTTCTCTCATGTACATACAGTTGGAACGGCTTAGATAGATCCGGCAAACCCAGGGCTGGAGCCTCCATTAACTTCCTCTTTAAGATTTTAAATGCCCTGTCCGCTTCTGGGGACCAGTGAAAGGGGTCATGATCCGCTCCCTTAACACATTCATACAGAGGTTTTGCCCACAGTCCAAACTCTGGGATCCACATTCTGCAAAAGCCTGCCATGCCCAGAAATGCCCTGAGCCTTTTCCGGTTGCTTGGGATAGGAACTTGGCAAATAGCCTCCTTTCTTTCGTTAGAGAGCTGCCGTTCTCCTTGCCTTATGTGAAACCCTAAGTACCTGTACTTCTGAGAGGGCAATTTGAGCCTTGTTCCGAGGCCACCCGGTATCCTCGGAGCCCAACAAAGTTCAAGAGGCTCACAGTGGCTTGGAGGCAAGGGGTTTAATCCCACAGTCGCAATTAAACAGGTCGTCTACATACTGCAGGAGGAGGATCCCGGTCCGGAGTATTCCACTCCTCCAGGTCTTTGGCCAGCGCCTGGCCGAAAAGCGTAGGGGAGTTTTTAAATCCCTGTGACAACACAGTCCAGCAGAGCTGTTTTTTAACCCTTCCAGTGTCTTCCCACTCGAAGGAGAAAATCTCCTGAGATTGGGTATCAAACTGGAATTGTAAAGAAAACATCCTTCAAATCTAGGACTGAAAAATGGGTATACTGCCCCCCTATAGAAGCTAACAGTGTATACGGATTTGGAACAAGGGGGTGCAGAGTCTTAACCCCGCTCGTTGACTGCTCTCAAGTCCTGTACCAGCCGATACGTCCCATCGGGTTTTGCACGGGCAGGATGGGGGTGTTCCAAGCTGATTGGCATTCTCGTAGTACCCCATGCTCTAGGAATCGAGCTATAGTCTTTTTCAGTCCCTCTCTGGCTTCCCTTTTAATTGGATACTGTTTGATCCGCACTGGGCTTTTTCCTGGGAGGAGTTGAACCTTAACAGGGGTGTGATGGGTTGCCCTTCCGGGGGCTTGCATGGCTGAGGGTTCAACTGCAAGGGCCATTATCCAGGCATTCTCAGGGGGTAAGGTAAGGGTTATATCATCTTGAGTAAAATGCAGAGTGGCACCCAAACGACAAAGCAGGTCCCATCCTAATAGGGGTGTTGGACAGTCAGGGAGGTAAACCAGCTTGTGAGATACAGTTGTGTTTCCCAAGGCACATTCCGCTGGGGCATATACTGGGCACTTGGTTCCTTTCCCCGTGGCACCAACCACTGTAAGGGAGTCTGCTACTGGCAGCTGAAGTGGTTGATTCACAGCAGTTCGTGCTGCTCCAGAGTCTACTAAAAAGTCTATTTCTGAATTTCCCACCCTCATTTTTACTCGGGGTTCCAGGGGCAGGATGGTCCGTCTCCCCTGACACCCCTAATCTTGATCCTCTGCTGCCATCATGGGGGTATCTTCCCTTTCAGGGCACTCATTTTTCCAATGTCCCTCCTTCCGGCATATGGCACACTGGTTGCGACCCAAACGCCTTTCCTGGGAACCGGGGCGCCCACGTCCACGGCCTCTCATTCCCCGGCCCCTTTCACCTTTCTGTGACTTTCCTCTGCTGCCGGCCTGCACCGCCGCTAACATCATCTTCACTTGCCTTTTTTCCTTCTCTCCCTCTCTAAGGGCATAGACCCTGTTGGCAGTCTCCAAAATCTGAGCCATAGACATTCCCATTAAATCCTCCTTTTTCTGCAATTTCCTTTTAATATCAGGGGCCGCACGGCTAGTAAAGATACCCTTTATGATTGCCTCAGTTGTCTGATCGTCTGGGTCTGCGCTAGTACTTTGCCGGATGGAGTCCCGAATGCGCTGTAGAAAAGCCACTGGACTCTCTTTTGATTCCTGGATTAGCTCATAGGGCTTTGCCCAGTTGTTATGTCGGACAGCCGAGTGCCTGAGGCCATACATAAGCAATTCCTTATAGGAGTTAAGCATCCTCAAACCCCCCTCCTCATTCGGATTCCACCCGGGGTCCACTGTGGGGACAGCAGCTTCTGGCAAGTATTTTCCTTCTCTATCCTCATTATACCTTCTTTGTGCCTCCTCTCTAGCTTTAGCTATAACTTGACTCAATTCCACTTCAGACAACAAAGTTCTCATAAGTATGTTGCAATCATCCCAGTCAGGCTTATGGCTAGCTAGACACCCTTCAAAGATTGAAATGAACCAACCTGGATTCGTTGAGAATTCCCCTGCTTCTGCCTTAAAGGCAGCTAGGTGAACAGGGTTAAAAGGAACATGAGAGTACACTGGCACAATCTGGGCTGCACGCTCCTGTGTTCCAGGACGGGTTACCACATTCTCAGTAATCAACGGATACAATCCCACCGACGGGGCATTCCCTGGAACCTGTGGGGGTGTTGGAGCCGAAGGGGACACCGATACTGCCATTACAACCGAGGGAGGGTTCTGGGGATTAGCAGCAGTTACTACCGAGTCTGTCGGAGTCAAATGGCACTTATATAAAATATCAGTCCTATTTCTTAACATCATAAACATATATGCATAGAGATGTTCATTCCATTTACCAGTTCGCTGACAAAACAAAAGTAATTGAAGGATCGTGTTGTAATTAAGTGATCCTTCTGGTGGCCACCTTTCCTGGTCCTCTAGCTGATATTGAGGCCAGTCAACTATACAGAACCTTTTTAGTTTACTTCTAAGCATTGAATCTGATGAGAACACATCCCAGTGGGCTAGAATGCATTCTAGGGGTGTACACTGTGTTCTGCCGGCTGTACTCTGTCCCTGTCCCATATTCTATGAATATGGAGACACTGGGCGTCCCCAGGTCCTAACAGGCAAAAAGTCCACACCACTGGACCGTTCCTACCTTATCCACAGGACCGGTTCCTCACCGTCGCCCGCAGCTGCTTCTCCACTTATCTGTGCGTTGCACCGTTGTGCCCTCCGGGGTCGACCAAACCACGTCTCCGCCGAGGCCCCCGATGAAGTCACCGGTGCGCGCTGGGCGTCGGTCGTTATCACAATCCGTCGGCCACCAGGAGGGATCCAGGCAAGGCTAAATTTTGCCTCGAGCCCACCCAGGGATGCCAAAACTGTTGCCGGCACAAAGGCCTGAGGCGACAGCAACAGTGGTTTGTTGCCCGGTGTGCTTCGCTCCAATAAACACACCAAGGTGGAGAAGCAAAACAAAGTTTATTTGAGATCTCAAAGCAGGCACTAGGAGAAACAGTATCTCAAATCCAGCGCAACAAAAACAAGCAATTTTCCCTTTTTATATTTCAAGCTGTTTGTAAAAGCCTTTGTTTCATTCCCCCCTACCCCTCCCTTGTTAACTGCAGCCACATTAGGAATTACATTATAGCTTGTTAGAAAAGTTCTCATCCGCATGTTTATCTGTTGGCCTTGTCAGCTCAGGCACATGAAGACTTCTCCCCCTTTCCTCCCCCTCTTATCACTACTTTTGCTAGTTTAAGCAGGACCGCAGCTGTCTGCTAGAAAAGCTGACTCTCACCTATTCTGCTTTTAGGCTGTTAGTATGTAGGTTGGTTAAAGTTCACAAGATGGAGTTACTGTGGCTCACTTAGACCCAGAGCAGGGGGGCTTCATCGACAATCGTGGTCTTCCACCCCCCCCCCCGAGTTACCTGGTAGCTACGTCCAGTGACACCAACAACGGCGCAGAGTACTAACCACTATACGATCACGGCCAGGCGCTGGGAGCGCAGGCAGCAACCCAGCGGAAAAGACGCAGGTTTTCCGGCGGCCACAGGTCTTTCTCAAGTCTCCCCATTACAGTCACAGGTCAAATGCTGAGCAAAGGAAAAAAGACAGGAAGCCAATCCCATGCCTGTCCCTTTTTCTGTCTTCCTCCACCCCTGGACCAAGTCCCTCCCCGTTTGTCTGGGCCATTGTCCTCATGGCCCTGGCCAGCCTATTTCCCTTTGCCGCTCTGAAACGTGCCCCCACGTGCAGGCCCCGAAGCTGGGCCCGGGGGAGGCTTTGGCTAGGGCGAGCGTGTCCTTGCGAGGTAATTGTCTCTCGGGAGGTGAAAGTCATCAGTGCGGGGTGCGAAGGGAAGTGGCCGTCGAAGGAGACTGCACGGCATGTGGTGGGCAGGCCAGGGATTTCTTTGTCCCCCCTTCAAAAGGGGTCACCCTCCCCGTCGGGGAATCGAACCCCGGTCTCCCACGTGACAGGCGGGGATACTCACCACTATACTAACGAGGAAATGGGCATGGGGAGGGGCCCCACCTCCCACAGACCAGCTATGGTCAGCGTACACCTACACCGTCGCATGGGCCCCAGCAGGCAACAACACCCCTGGCCCTCTTCTGCTTCCCAAAAGCTTTGGCCGCAGCAACAGCCCTGGGAAAAGCCCTGGCCCTCCTCACCTGCCCTTGCCCAGCAGGACGCCTTTCCGGGCCTACACAGCTCCTCACACAACACCCGCCTGGGACCTTGCCCTCCCCTACCAGCTCAGCAGAACCTTTTTTCCTCTCAAAACCTCCTCTTGCCACCCTCCCCCTTCCACACTTCACACTCACCTCATCACAAACTCACCCACGGCCCCTTTGGCTTCTCAAGCGCCTCTGGAGGGACGCAGCTTCCCAGGCACGCAGATCCTTCCCTTCAACACGCACTGGACGGATATTCCAAACACAGCCCTTTCCAGGAGGGAATGCGCCGCTTTTGGACCCTGGCGCCCAGCAAGAAGTCCTGGGACTCTTTTTCTGACCGATGGACCCCACTGACTTGCCTTTACCAAGCAGAAACTAAGGACCGGCTGATGGCTGTCTTTGCAAACGGACGCCATCAGACTGAGCCACGAGGCGTGGTGCAGGATAGCCCCTCCCCACCAAAAAGCAATGCCGTGACCCGGATTCGAACCGAGGTTGCTGTGGCCACGGCGCAGAGTACTAACCACTATACGATCACGGCCAGGCACTGGGGGTGCAGGCAGCAGCCCAGCGGATAATGCTCAGCTCTGCGATCTCGGGGCGGCCACCTACCTCGCCGGCGGCCACAGGTCTTTCTCAAGTCTCCCCATTACAGTCACAGGTCAAATGCTGAGCAAAGGGAAAAAGACAGGAAGCCAATCCCATGCCTGTCCCTTTTTCTGTCTTCCTCCAGCCCTGGACCAAGTCCCTCCCCGTTTGTCTTGGCCATTGTCCTCATGCCCCTGTGTCATGAATAGTTAGTAAAGGGTTAAAACATAGTTCCTGGTGGGCACCTGACCTGAGGACCAATCAGGGAAGAGAGTTTGAAATTCCTAGGAGGGAACTTTTTCCCTCTCTGTGTGTGTGTATTGTTCTTAGCCATCTGGAATTACAAGGGTCCAGAAGATTTAATCAAGTCTCTACAAGTTCCACCTTTCTGAGCTAATTTCTTCTAGTCAAGATAGTGAGTATTAGAAAGATACTTTGTGTATGCATCTAATAATCCTATGTTTGCAATTCTGTGTGTTTGTTATTGATTATTCTTAATTCTGCCTGTTTTGTTATACTGAGAAAGAGAGAGGATTCTCTCCAGAACTTAACAAGGTTATACCCTATGAGTGTCCAGCTTGGACTCATAGAGATTCTGTATTTTCTTGTTTTTCTTTTAATAAATTCTTTCTATAAAGATTTGATTAAATCCCTTCTACTGTGGATACAGGGGGAGGGAGCTAAGGAACTGTTTCTCTCTCGGTAGTGAGACCAGCTTATCTCCGAGCAGAGAAGGCAGGGGGAAGAGATCAGTCTCCCTGGGTTTGATTCAAGCAGTTTGAATCAGGTATCTCTTTCCAGTGGCTAGGAGAGAGGGAGGGGGGAGGTTTCCCTCCTGTGAGTGGATCTGTGTTTCCCCAGGGAACGCCTTTGGAAAGAGGCAGGGAGGAAAACAGGGGTGTCCCGGCCCATGTAATTGACCGCGGTGGTGGCAGCAAAAGGGGAGACCCACCCTAGGATTTTAGGGTGGGGAGTACATGCGGGTCCTCACTTTGGAACCCCCCAGTTTCAAGTGAGGGTAGGACTCTGACATGGTGGCAGCGGTGTTTCGGACCCAGAGGGAGAGGCAAGGCTTTTCTACCAGAGGCACTCTAAGGCAGTTTCAGGATTACAGGGCTTTCTTGTTACAAAGCCCACCTGCGGAGCGGTGTCTTCGTCCATTTTGATACGAGGTACCACTCAGGATTCCTGAGGTGGGGGGAAGTGCTCCTCAAAGTACATTCCCATCCAGCAGGAAAAACAGGTTTTGGGGGGGGGAAATAAACCCTCCAGCCAGGTTTTTTTTTCCCTGTGTCTTTTGCAATCCTCTGGAGCCAGGGAATACAAACCCCTGAGAGGATGCACTAGACTTTTCTCGCAGGTACTAAATAGCACCAGCCTGTCAGCTGGACTTATTAGTACCACAGCTCAGAAGGAGAGGGAGACAGAGAATTTTTTTTTTAATCTTTCCCTCTTTCTCAGTACAAAACAGTAACATTACACAAACCACAATTTGCTATACAGAGGATTGATTTACCTTTCTTTACTCAAGTTATCATAGGCAGGGGTAGGGACTGTCAAGCACCACAAACAGTTCACTGCCTGCATAGGAGTGTGGCCAGCACCAGAGGGCACAGACATGAGTGATACACAGGAACAAATGGACCTTGCTAGATTGCAAATACAATTAATTGAGGCACAAAAGGAGAGGGAGGAAGCTACCCACCGGAGGGAGGAAGCTAGCCACCAGAGGGAGCTGGAGATACTTCAAGCCAGGAAAGCTAACCACAACAGGGAGATGGAGATACTACAAGCCAGAGAGGCTGACTACAAGAGACAAATGGAGTTAAAAGACAAAGACCTGGAATTGGCAAAGGCTAAGCAGCAGGAGCCAACCAATCCAACCCCTCTTCAACCTACTGATCAACCTTCTCGGAGAAAATTTCCCGCCTACAGGGCAGGTGAAGATGTTGAGGCCTTCTTAGAAAACTTTGAAAGGGTCTGCCTTGGGTACAAGGTTCCTGAAGGCCAATACATGGTGGAGCTGAGGTCACAGCTCTGCGGAGACTTATTACAGGTGGCAACTGAAATGCCTAGGGACAACATGAACGACTATAAACTGTTTCTAACCAAGGCCAAGTACAGAATGGGCATTACCCCTGATCACGCCCGTCAGCGTTTCAGAGAGCAGAAATGGAAACCAGAGGAGTCATTTCCAAAACACGCCTCCTACATTGAAAAGCATTATTCTTCCTGGTTATCAGGAGCCAATGTTAAAACCATGGACGAACTAAACCTCCTGATAATGATGGAGCAGTTCTTGGATGGTGTTCCTGAGGACATTACACGCTACATACGAGATGGAAATCCAAAAAATATCACTGAGGCAGGGGAGATTGGAGCCAAATGGATGGCAGTTTCACCGAACAAGAAAACTGCTGCCAAGGGGAGCGAATCCCACAAGGTACCCACCGAGACTAAACCCTACCATCGAGGGCCAATCAAGCCCACACCTACAACCCAAGGACAGTCACACCCTACTTCTTCTTCTACCACACCAGTCTCCAGTAGACCAACACAAACCGGTGACCCATCAAGTGGGCGATGTTTTCGATGCAATGAATTGGGGCATATCAAAGCCAGATGCCCAAAGAACCTAAACCGAGTGCAACTCCTTGCACCTTCACACCAAGGAAAGCCGGACATAGATGTATCTCAAATACCCTTGGAACATAGGGAAACTTTGAGAGTGGACGGAAAGGAGATCATCGCATGGAGAGACACTGCAGCACATGTGTCAGCTATCCACCGATCCTTCGTGGACCCCAAATTCATCAACCAGAAAACCAAAGTGACAATTCGCCCCTTCATGTCAAAACCTGTAACGTTACCTACAGTGCGTTTACCTGTCCAGTGCAAGGGCTGGTCAGGGACGTGGACTTTTGCTGTCTATGACAACCATGTGATTCCCATGCTACTGGGGAACAACTTGGCCCGACACGTTGAACAGCAAAAAACAGAGGGAGTGGTTACACGCAGCCAAGCCAGATGAGCTGCCGGACCCATACCTGTTCCTGAGCCATCCACCGAGACCCCGTCTGTGTTACCAGAGAGGGTGGAACCGGCTCCCATACCTACAGCTACAGCAGCCATAACACATCCAGTCCCAGGACCGGAACTGGAAGAGCAACCAGCGCCAGCACCAGCGCCAGCGATTACAACACCATCGCCAGAGGGCGCCAGCGAGACGGAACTGGCAGAGGAAGCAAACAACCCAACCCAAGAGGCTCAGCCAGAGCCTGAAATATCACCTTGTGCACCTGCGGAGAGCGGTTCACAGTCAACGGAAACAACCTCATCACCTACATCGCTTCCAGAGGAACTGGTGTCTCCCGCCTCAAGAGAACAGTTCCAGACCGAGCAGGAAGCCGATGACAGCCTCATGAAAGCATGGGTGGCGGCACGCAGCAACCCACCGCCTCTCAGCTCTACTAACCGATCCCGGTTCGTTGTGGACCAAGGACTGTTATACAAGGAATTTCTTTCTGGTGGACACCAGGAGGGCTGGCATCCTCAAAAACGGTTGCTAGTTCCGACCAAGTACCGGGAAAAGCTCTTAAGCTTAGCCCATGATCACCCTAGTGGCCATTCTGGGGTGAAGCGAAGCAAGGACAGGTTGGGAAGGTCTTTTGACTGGGAGGGGATGAGCAAGGCGGTAGCCACTTACGTCCGGTCTTGTAAGGTATGCCAAACGGTAGGAAAACCCCAAGACCAGGTCAAGGCCCCTCTCCAACCACTTCCCATAATTGAGGTCCCATTTCAGCGAGTAGCTGTGGATATTATGGGTCCTTTCCCAAAGAAGACCCCCAGAGGAAAGCAGTACATACTGACTTTTGTGGACTTTGCTACCAGATGGCCAGAAGCAGTAGCTCTAGGCAACACCAGGGCTAAAACTGTGTGCCAGGCCTTAACTGACATTTTTGCCAGGGTAGGTTGGCCCTCTGACATTCTTACAGATTCGGGATCAAATTTCCTATCAGGGACCATGAAAGACCTGTGGGAAACTCATGGGGTGCATCACTTGGTGGCCACCCCGTACCATCACCAAACTAATGGCCTAGTGGAACGGTTTAATGGAACTTTGGGGGCCATGATCCGTAAATTCGTAAATGAACATTCCAATAATTGGGATCTAGTGTTACAGCAGTTGCTGTTTGCCTACAGGGCTGTTCCACATCCCAGTTTAGGTTTCTCAACCTTCGAGCTGGTGTATGGCCATGAGGTTAAGGGGCCATTACAGCTGGTTAAGCAGCAATGGGAGGGGTTTACACCTCCTCCAGGAACTAACATTCTGGACTTTGTAAGCAACCTTCAAAACAGCCTCCGAGACTCTTGGGCCCTTGCTCAAGAGAACTTAAAGGATGCTCAAGCAGAGCAAAAGGTCTGGTATGATAGACACACCAGAGAGCGTTCCTTCAAGGTTGGAGACCAGGTTATGGTCTTGAAGGCGCAACAGGCCCATAAGATGGAAGCGTCCTGGGAAGGACCATACGTGGTCCAGGAGCGCCTGGGAGCTGTTAACTACCTCATAGCATTTCCTAATTCCTCTTTAAAGCCTAAAGTGTTTCATATTAACTCTCTGAAGCCCTTTTACCCTAGAGAATTACAGGTCTGTCAGTTTACAGTCCAGGAAGGAGATGACACCGCGTGGCCTGACGGTGTCTACTACGAAGGTAAAAAGAATGGTGGTGTGGAAGAGGTGACCCTCTCCACAACCCTGCACCGTCTACAGCGGCAACAGATCAAGGGACTGTGCACTGACTTCGACCCCTTGTTCTCAGCCAAACCAGGACGGACTGAGCAAACCTGCCACTCCATTGACACAGGTAATGCTCACCCGATTAGAACCCCACCCTACCAGGTGTCACCTCATGCCAAAGTTGCTATTAAAAAGGAGATTGACAACATGTTGGAGATGGGTATCATCCGCCCTTCTACCAGTGCATGGGCATCTCCAGTGGTTCTGGTTCCCAAACCAGATGGGGAAATACACTTTTGCGTGGACTACCGTAAGCTAAATGCTGTAACTCGTCCAGACAACTATCCAATGCCACGCACTGATGAGCTATTGGAAAAGTTGGGACGTGCCCAGTTCATCTCTACCATTGACTTAACCAAGGGGTACTGGCAAGTACCACTAGATGAACCCGCCAAGGAAAAATCTGCCTTCATCACCCATGCAGGGGTGTATGAATTTAATGTGCTTCCGTTCGGACTGCGGAATGCACCTGCCACCTTCCAAAGGCTGGTGGATGGTCTACTAGCGGGATTGGGAGACTGTGCAGTTGCATACCTCGATGATGTGGCCATTTTTTCTGATTCATGGCCCGAACACCTAGAACATTTGAAAATGGTTTTTGAGCGCATCAGGCAGGCAGGACTGACTGTTAAGGCCAAAAAGTGTCAAATAGGCCAAAACAGAGTGACTTACCTAGGACACCAGGTGGGTCAAGGAACCATCAACCCCCTACAGGCCAAGGTGGAAGCTATCCAACAGTGGCCTGTCCCAAGGTCAAAGAAACAGGTCCAATCCTTCTTAGGTTTGGCCGGATATTACAGGCGATTTGTCCCACACTACAGCCAGATCGCTGTATTAAGGGCCCCGGACTTTGACAAACCCTTCCTAGTTACCACCGATGCATCTGAACGCGGGGTAGGAGTGGTACTAATGCAGGAAGGACCGGATCACAACTTCCATCCTGTCGTGTTTCTCAGCAAGAAACTGTCTGAGAGGGAAAGCCGCTGGTCCATCAGTGAAAAAGAATGTTACGCCATTGTATATGCCCTGGAAAAGCTACACCCATACGTTTGGGGCCGGCGCTTCCAGCTACAAACTGACCATGCTGCGCTAAAGTGGCTTCACACCAACAAGGGAAACAACAAGAAACTTCTCCGCTGGAGCTTAGCGCTCCAAGACTTTGACTTTGACATTCAACACATTTCAGGAGCTTCCAACAAAGTTGCTGATGCACTCTCTCGTGAAAGTTTCCCAGAATCGAGTGGCTAAAAAGTGTTATTGACATGTTTTCATGCTTTCTAGTCTATGTAATAGTGCATGTGTTTTATTGCTCTGTTTGTTTTACAGTTCTAGGAGGAAATCGCCGCCAGTGGATCCCACTGTGGCGATTTGGGGGGCGTGTCATGAATAGTTAGTAAAGGGTTAAAACATAGTTCCTGGTGGGCACCTGACCTGAGGACCAATCAGGGAAGAGAGTTTGAAATTCCTAGGAGGGAACTTTTTCCCTCTCTCTGTGTGTGTATTGTTCTTAGCCATCTGGAATTACAAGGGTCCAGAAGATTTAATCAAGTCTCTACAAGTTCCACCTTTCTGAGCTAATTTCTTCTAGTCAAGATAGTGAGTATTAGAAAGATACTTAGTGTATGCATCTAATAATCCTATGTTTGCAATTCTGTGTGTTTGTTATTGATTATTCTTAATTCTGCCTGTTTTGTTATACTGAGAAAGAGAGAGGATTCTCTCCAGAACTTAGCAAGGTTATACCCTATGAGTGTCCAGCTTGGACTCATAGAGATTCTGTATTTTCTTGTTTTTCTTTTAATAAATTCTTTCTATAAAGATTTGATTAAATCCCTTCTACTGTGGATACAGGGGGAGGGAGCTAAGGAACTGTTTCTCTCTCGGTAGTGAGACCAGCTTATCTCCGAGCAGAGAAGGCAGGGGGAAGAGATCAGTCTCCCTGGGTTTGATTCAAGCAGTTTGAATCAGGTATCTCTTTCCAGTGGCTAGGAGAGAGGGAGGGGGGAGGTTTCCCTCCTGTGAGTGGATCTGTGTTTCCCCAGGGAACGCCTTTGGAAAGAGGCAGGGGGGAAAACAGGGGTGTCCCGGCCCACGTAATTGACCGCGGTGGTGGCAGCAAAAGGGGAGACCCACCCTAGGATTTTAGGGTCCTCACTTTGGAACCCCCCAGTTTCAAGTGAGGGTAGGATTCTGACACCCTGGCCAGCCTATTTCCCTTTGCCGCTCTGAAACGTGCCCCCACGTGCAGGCCCCGAAGCTGGGCCCGGGGGAGGCTTTGGATAGGGGGAGCGTGTCCTTGCGAGGTAATTGTCTCTCAGGAGGTGAAAGTCATCAGTGCGGGGTGCGAAGGGAAGTGGCCGTAGAAGGAGAATGCACTGCATGTGGTGGGCAGGCTAGGATTTCTTTGTCCCCCCTTCAAAAGGTGTCACTCTCCCCATCGGGGAATCGAACCCCGGTCTCCCGCGTGACAGGCGGGGATACTCACCACTATACTAACGAGGAAATGGGCATGGTGAGTGGCCCCAGCTCCCACAAACCAGCTACGGTCAGCATACACCTACACCATCGCAAGGGCCCCAGCAGGCAACAACACCCCTGGCCCTCTTCTGCTTCCCAAAGGCTTTGGCCGCAGCAACAGCCCTGGGAAAAGCCCTGGCCCTCCTCACCTGCCCTTGCCCAGCAGGACGCCTTTTCGGGCCTACACAGCTCCTCACACAACACCTGCCTGGGACCTTGCCC
This sequence comes from Mauremys mutica, assembly GCF_020497125.1. Taxonomy (NCBI): domain Eukaryota; kingdom Metazoa; phylum Chordata; order Testudines; family Geoemydidae; genus Mauremys; species Mauremys mutica. Next base: position 410,369 of record NW_025423291.1, read on the forward strand.
TCACCTACCAGCTCAGCAGAACCTTTTTTTCTCTCAAAACCTCCTCTTGACACCCTCCCACTTCCACACTTCACACTCACCTCATCACAAACTCACCCACGGCCCCTTTGGCTTCTCAAGCGCCTCTGGAGGGACGCAGCTTCCCAGGCACGCGGATCCTTCCCTTCAACGCGCACTGGACGGACATTCCAAACACAGCCCTTTCCAGGAGGGAATGTGCTGCTTTTGGACCCTGGCGCCCAGCAAGAAGTCCTGGTACTCTTTTTCTGACCGATGGACCCCACTGACTTGCCTTTACCAAGCAGAAACTCAAATGTCTCTTCATGTGCCTTTGTTTCATTGATGAAAACACAAACTAGACACTTAGAGGATTGGAACTGATTTCAGTGGAGGGACATGTTTGCTAGATTTTTATGCATTTGCACAGGAAAATGTTGAGTGTTTCCATTCATTTCAGGCATCCCTAGTCAGTGGAGCTCCTGAACATAATGGAAATGGATATAATTATTTTTGTTGAAGAACCAGGTTTTCAAGGGGATACTTGAGTTTGAACCAAGGACTACTTGATTTGCAGTCAAACACTCTACCACTGAGCTATACCCTCTGACATTTGCATGGTCAAGTCAGTGATCTTAAGGATCTTGAAACCTGAGAGTGGATTTCGTTTCTTCCACACCAGTATTGCTGTCTATGCATCCCGAAGCTATGGGGTGAGTGTTTCATTGCCTGCCTCAATTTCACACAGAGACACAATTTCCTTTGCACAGATCCATGAACAGCAAAACCTCCCTGTGTCTCTGGTCTGAGCCAGGGCATTCGATTCCAGTGAACCCTTCTCTCCTGCAATGGCGACGGTCAGACAGAGGGGACATGGCACCTGCATCCCTGCCAGGGAGATATTGACTCGGCTCTTTCTTTCTGCTGCTGTTCTTAGTCCAGGAAACATCAAGGGTGGAATGCAAGACTGAATTCACACACCAGCCCTCAGTGCCCCAGAGAAATCCTGCCCCCTGCTATTGGAACGATGTGCTGGAGATTTGAATGGGAAAGGGACTGTCTGAATTGTCACAGTGGGGAATGAACAGCAATCTACAGCAATGTCATTCACACAGACACACTCTCATCCTGCTCCAGCCGGAAGGGAAATGGGCAGGAATTCTTACTGTTCACCCAAGGACACACTTACACTGAGTGTGCTGGGGAAGCTGGTCTGGGCAAAAAATTTGAAGTGACAATTCAGTGAGAACAGAATCATCATATAATGTTATATCAAGTAGTTGTGTCCGAGTGGTTAAGGTGATGGACTAAAACTCCATTGGTGTTTCCCCGTGCAGGTTCAAATCCTGCCAACTATGCAAGCACTGTGCTGTAGTTATTATTACTGTAGACGTAGTGCCTGAGCATCCAGAGTGCAAACTGGAGCCAGATCTATTTTCACTCTGTCGACACTTAAAACGCTGCTGTGGCACTGCTATAGCACTTTGGAATAGACACTGACTGGAGGGATTTTCCCATCCATGTAATAGCTGCATTGGCAGAACAATTCTTCCTTTCCTTTAGCATTATCTAACCCGGGCTTAGGTCACCTTAACTCTATGGGTTGTGGGGGGGGGGTGTCGCACCCTGAGAGACGTCACTCTGCCAGTTCAGTGCCCAGCGTACACCAGCTCTTAGATCCCTCGTGGTATTTCAATGCAGGCACTGACCTGTGAGAGGAAAACATCAGCTCACAACCACAGAGACTGAATTCCCCACATTTAGTCTCGCTGCACTTTCCAGAAAGTCACAAAATTCAATTCATTCTTGCTAGGAGAGAGAAAAAATAAGTGACACTAAGTTTTTGGCTTGGGTAAATAAAATTAAGTGTTTAATTAATATAGTAAAAATCTGTCCTGATTCCTCTAACTAACACCACAGCGTGAAATAGGAACAGAGACAAATCTTGTCAGTGACGACTAATTTCACAAATGATCTTCCCATTATTAATTTCCATGCTGCCCCCATTGGAGGTCTGGGCACCTGCAGTGTCATTGCTCTGCATTCACCTTCCCCTTAGAATTGTTCTCGGACATTCGCCTTCCTCTGCAGCGTGGGGCACGGGTCCCTTGCTGGAGGATTCCCTGCACCTTGAGGTCTTTAAGCCACAATTTGAGGACTTCAATAACTCAGACATAGGTCAGGGGTTTGTTACAGGAGTGGGTGGCTGAGATTCTGTGGCCTGCATTCTGCAGGAGGTCAGACTAGATGATCATAATGGTCCCTTCTGACCTTAAGTCTGTGAATCTAGTCCCAAATTTGGAAAATTGTGCAGTTCAGAGTGTGAATAGTGACCCCGTCTCCTTCCTGCACCTGCTCTACATTGCTCCACAGAAGCTTCTCCCCCTGCAGAGTCACCCCAGCACGGCAGTGCAGCCGCCCAGGGTTCAGCAGGGGTCCCTGGCAAGGACAGTGGGTGCAGCTAACAGCCCGGTGTGCCTGGCCCTGAGGCAGCTATAAAAAAGCAAACCCCCCTGTGGAGGCCAAGAATTAATTAATATAGGTTTGAAGGGATCTTAATGTATGTTAGCTAATTAGCAGAAGTTAAGATGTGACCCTGCATGTTGTAAGATATGTAATACAGAGAGAATTGTGTGAAGAGTCATTACGACCTTGTGAATTGCAGTCTTGTTTTCTGTTCTAGTATCTAGTAAAAATGTTTTCTTTTTACTGTCTCTAGGTTTGTTAGCCATTGTCTGTAACAAAGGTATAAATGAGTGCCATGATTGTTTACAAATTGAGAGAGATCCGTCCGGGACAAGGGGCAACCCAGTTCCTGACACTCTCCCTCCCTCTTGTGATCACTAGAGAAAGTAATAAAGTATTTTAATTTTGCTGCACCCAAACAAAAAGCGAGAACTTAGTTTTTCTTCGAAACCCCCCCTACAAGTACAGAGACTGAATTCCCCAACTTTAACATCACGACCCCCTGTAGAAAGCCACACGTGTCAGTTGTATTGTCACAGGGAGATGCAAAAATCAAGTGACACCAATTTTTAAGTTGAGTAAATAAAGTTAAGGAGATAGTTATTAACCTCACAAAAATATACTAAAGATCCCTCAACATAACACCTGAAGGCGAAATATGAACAGAGACAAACCTTGTCAGCAAAGGCTCATTTCCCAAACAATCCTCAAAATGTTACTAATTCCCACCCCTCCTCCACAGGAGCTCTGTGCAGTGTAACTGTTCTGCAGGCAGCTTCCCATTAAATGCTGTTGTGGGACATTCCCAGGCCTGGAAATGTACCAACGACAGAATTTGAAGAGCAAACCTGGCTCCCCGCACCAGGCGGGATTTGAGTGTTTTGTCCCTGTCACGTAGTCTTTGTCAATAGTACAGACGCCAGGGGCAGGACTCCAGGCTCTGCTTGAGGGATCCTGGCACAGGGGCTGGGGGAGAGAAAGGATTGTAGATTCTGACCTGTGCTCTGGAGAGGCGGTAATAAGTGAAAGGGGCATTCCCTCCTCATGGTCCCCTGGGCTGGAATTCTACATTCCACAGGGCCAAATAAGGGGGTGACACCACTTGGTTAATGAAAATCAGTGCTCCAGGTGAGGCTTGAACTCACAACCTCAGCATAGCTCCTCTCAGCACTGCGCTATAAGTACTGTGCGGTAACCAATTGTACCACTGGAGCACTTGTTAATTGTTGTTTTCTCAGTCCCCTAGGTTGATACAGGCGAGGAGTGACCCCAAAACATTCTCAGTGGAGCTGAGAGCAGGTAGCGACAAGTGTTGTACTTGGTGGGGTGGATTCTTCTTAAGGGTTCCAGGCACCATTTGACCCTTTTGTTCTTCCCTGTGTAATAACAGAGCTGGTTAAGACTCAATGGAGAGTCTTGCTGCAGACCAACAGAGCTGAAATCACTGATAACCAGCTCTAAGCATTAGTCCTGCTTTGGGACAGTGAAGTGCAGGGCCCCAGGGGTGTCTGAACAGGGGGGAACAACACCCCAGGACTTTAAAAAATGGGAGGGCTCTGCCTTGCCACTTTGTAATGACCGTAAGGGCGAGTGAGGGTGGGGAGGGGATGGAGAGCAGTGAGCGGGAGGAGGGGTCTTGGGGGATGAGGCAGCGCAGGAGTGGGGCCTTGGGGAGAAGGGGTGGGGTAGGGCCATGGCCTCGAGTGGAAGGGGTGGGGCTACTGTTTGGGCTCTGGTGGCCGCTACTTTTAGGCAGGGCCACCCTGGGGGGGCAAGTGGGGCAATTTGCCCAAGGCCCCGGGCCCCGCAGGGACCCCGCAAACCCTGGCCAAGAATTCCTTCCCTGGCAGCGCTCCGGGTCTTCGGATGCACTTCTGTGGTGGGTCCTTCAGTGCTGCCGAAGACGCAGAGCGAGTGAAGGACCCGCCGCCACTGAAGACTCGGACGCCGCCCAGTGAGTACAAGCGCCACAGCGGGTGGCACCTTTTTTATGTCCAGTCCCCTACTTTGCCCCAGGCAAAAGTCCTCTGGGCGGCCCTGCTTTTAGGGAGCCTGTTCCGCTCCTGCTGGGACCACAAGACGTCCCAGAGCAGAGAGGGTGGCCAGCAGAGCGGTGACAGGGGGGAACGGCAAGTGGCCGGCAATGTGGCCAGACAGCGGAGGGAGAAAGGGGCTTTCCCCCCAGGAGGTGAGAGGTGAACTCTGGGTTTTCATTGACCCAGGACAGCAGCTGTGGGTGAGGTGCAGTGAAGGGAGGGGCACATCCACAGAACTTCTGGGGTCTGGATTTAGGAGCCTGAGGCAAAAGGCCACTGCCCAGCGCGCTGTGGGGTGGGGGGGGGTGTTTTGCTCATAGTGTTGTGTTATGAATCCTGATTGTGGTGTTTTCCCAAGTTAATACAAGGTGATTTTCCTCCTTTAGTTTCTTTTCTACACTCCGTGGTTGTGAGTGGGGAAAGTATCGCCCCTTAGAGGCACCCAGTGGCCAGGGTTAGTTTCCCCAGGTTACTGGGTGGGGGCTTAAGCAGATTGTGTGTTGTAATGTTGAAGAGGAGCCCCGAGCACCCAAACAGGGAATTGTAACTTCAGCCTTCAGAGTAAGAGCCAGAGGTGCTGCCAGCTGAGCTAGCCAGGCCGCCTAAAGGTATTAACCCCTTTCACCTCAAGAGCAAACACCGGGTACTTCTGTGCTTCTCAGCAGCTGGGAAAAAGCCTCTTGGGGGAAATATCTCCTGCCCCACCGCCAAAAGGAGCCCCGTGAGTGGGACCAGTCAGAGGCCCTGTTGGGAATAGAATGTGAAATGCTGAGATTGTTTAGGCTTCTGGGACGAGCCGATAACGCTGGAAATTGTGTATAAAGGGCTGACCTTGGGCGCGCTCTCATCGGCCAGCTAACTGTAAATAGGATGATAAGTCAAACAGGTGTGTAGGATGTTAATTAGAATGGGGTTACAGCTGCGGCTGTGTATATTTAATTAACCAATTAGCAACTGTCTGATTGCTGGCCATAATGGGATATAAGAGCATGCTGGAAATGAATAAAGAACTCTCTGCTTATGATCACATGGGTTGTCAAACTCTGTCCCTGCTCCTCTGCAATGCAACAAGGCCCCACCTGCCTTCCAACCACCTTGTGATGCTGGCCGGCCGCAGAACGAATGCTGGTCTGTGGGTGGCCTTCAGTGGGGGTTCGCCATTGCAGGGAGCAGGCTGGCCGGGTGTCTCTGTGGCTGTCTGCTGGCCACGCATAGGCATGGTTCTCCCCTCCTCTTGCCCTGCCCTTGGTTGCTCTGTGGCTTTTAAGCCTTCCCTTGGAGCTGTCAGCACCAGCCCCCTCTGCTCCAGGTGCCCAGAGGAGGAGAGGTGTGTTGGGATCCAGCCTGGGACTCTTCCGCCCTCCTGCCTAGCCCTGACTATGAAGCCTGGCCCTGCCCCTTCTTCCTTTAAATGCCATGTGGGCAAGAGGAAGAGTGTGGCAGCTGCAGGGACCAAAGTTGTGGACATCAGGTGAAGCAGCGAGAAACAACCATATGATCAATCCACAGGAATCTCTAGCCAGACTGTTAAGTTCTAGGACCCCAACCTATAGCCGCCAGCCCATTGAACCAGCCGGACCAAAGACCTATCTCCAGTGGGCATCAGTCACCCAGCAGGAGGGAAAAACCTCACTCTAGTTCACCCTGAGAGAAGGTAGTCAAACACATTGAGCTCCAGGGCTTTGCAGCAAATTCACATATCTCCAGGAGGTCCCACTGAGATTTGAACTCAGATTCCAGGATTCAGAGTCCTGAGTGCTGCCCATTACACCATGGGACCTGCTGCCATTTCTCTTTTTTTAGGCTCCTGTGACTCTCAGCTGGGTGGCTTCCACTCTGCACTTATTGCTTCCCACCAGCGGCTTCCTCTCGCAGGACTCTCTCTCCTCCTCCAGCGATTGTGGTCCTGCACTACCGGATCCGCAGGTCCTGCCCTGAGTCCCTGCATCCCCCTGCTTTGTCTCCATTCCCTGCAGGCTGCAACAATGTCAGGGGAGGCTGCTCCTCCCTTCACTCGGTGCTCCCGCTCATATCGGCCAGCTGCAGCCTCATCTCCTGGAACTCGGGCAGCTGTCGCTTGATCCGGTCGTACAGTCACACGCTGACTGGCTCCCCTGCCTGGATGCTCTTGTGGAAATCCCACAGGCGACGCTGCAGGACTTGGCACTGTTGGTTTCTTTAATATTGTGGTGTTTCCCCAGCCACCGGAACAAAGCCGCCATCTCCTCCCTCACCGACTCCCACCAATCCCCCTGGTAACCACAGAACCCTCTGATGCTTTCCCGTTCTGCCAACACCTCCAGGCCTCTCCCCCTGCTCCTTTATCTTGCTAGCTCTGGATGTTCAGCTTCCAATGTCCTCTGCCCTGGGTCAGGGAATTGCCCACATTGAGCACACGGTGAGAGCTGTGTGATCCGAACAGTCCATTGGCTCCACCCTGCACTGGGCTGTCGACGTGCTCTCCTTCACGGAAATCCGGTCAGTGCGACTCCTGGCCTGTCCCCGCAGAAAGGTGTACCCCCTCTGCGGCTGGTGTGAGCTCGGGTCAGAGGAATAGGAGGCTACTGCCCAGCCGCCACTGGTTCCACTATGGAGAAACACGTCCTCTAAGCCGACCTCACTACAGACCTGCGCCAGGTAGTGCTCATCATAGAAGAGTTTCCTCTGACAGTCAGGAAAACAGGACCAGCGGTCCTCAGGCCGGTGCAACAATTGAAATCCCGCCCTTACACCAAACACGGTGCAGTCCAGAGGAAGGGAGCCAGTTCCTTCCATAGAACTTTCCTTTCATGCCTTAAGTGGGGACCATACACACTAACACAGCAGTAACTAGTGCCATGGAGCACAAAGCCACCAGTAATGCCTTCCCTGGTGGGAGCTCCAGCCCCTTCTGTCCTCGCACCGTGAATATGAAGAACAAGACTCCAAACCCATCATTCTTCACTGGCCTGGAGGACCAGAGAGATGGGCCCTTCCACCCATCAGCCTCTGCCCACCAAGCTACCCTAGAGTTATTAATGTGCATTTCCTCAACACCCACCATGTCCAAGTCCAGCTGCTCCAAGGCAATGAACATCAAGCATCTCCTCCTGGGCCCCCAAATCCCTGCCACCTTCCACACAGCCACTTTCACAGATGCCCCTTCCAGGGCACTGCCCTTGCTCAGCTGCACAGAGGAGTTTTCATCCCCAATCCCTGCCTGTCACTGCCCAGCACCCCCTCTGGCACCATTCCTGAGGGCCACCCTGCCTCACTCTCTTCCTGCCATATTGGGTGCACCAATAATTCATGTAGGAGAGACAGCTCCCATCCCTCATTGTTAAAGGTCAGGCCAGCCAACTAGGGGCAGAAGCCCACAGTATCTTTTCCTATTGCAGAGCCCAAGCTCAGGGAGCCACCTTGGGTGCAGGCACCCCTGTCTTCCCAGAAAACAAGCCACCACTGCACAAAGAGAAATGACAGGGCCTGCCAAAGCCTGGGATTGAACCAAGAACTTTTAGATTTTCAGTCTAACACGCTCCCAACTGAGCTACTTTGGCAGTCATGTGGTAATATTTTGGCCTGTTGCTTCTCTGCCCGGGATGTTTTTGCAGCAGTTGCACACAAAAAGGAAGTCATTGGGAGCGGCCCATGAAGACAAGACTCGCTTTTGCCTGCCTTGCTCAGCTTGACTTGCTGCCTCACCCCGTTCCTGCCCTAGTGCCCGGGTTGACCTGGTGGTGGAAGGGGACGGGGGCCAGTGGTGCGGGGAGGAAGTTGAGCTGGACCCTGAGCTAGACTAGACCCTGGCGGTGAGAGTCTGGCCACCACTTGCCGCCCCACCCTGTTGTCCTGGCTTCCCCCACTGGGCGTCATTTCGGGAGGGAAGTGGGGCTTCTGCCTCCCCTCCCCGATTTTCACACCGCAGAGGAGTGTGAACAGGAAAACGAAGGGCTGCTCCACACCCCCACCAGAGGAACCCGGCGCCCTTAGCTGTGGGAGTAAGAAGTGGCTGTTGGCTGACAGGGCCTGTCCCCGAGGAGCTGGAACAGCAGCTGCTGCCTCCCCCTTGGCTCCAGGCTGTGGGAAATGCTCATTGCCTGGCTGCATGGGCGGCTGCTGCTCCATGCTCTGGAGAGCGTCTGTATTGCTCTGTCAACCCCCCCGTCTTCACTGAGCCAGTCTGGTAAGGTCCCAAGTGCCCCCTGCCAGCCCCACAGGCAGCAGCAGCGCCAGCCCCCCAGCACCACAGGGGCACTCAATGCACTTCCTGTGGGGAAATGGCTCCTTGGCGTCCAGCTGCTAGAGTGAGAGCCAGGGGAGAGCAGTGTCTGGCTCACCGTGGGGGAGAGAAGAGACCTGGTGAGTGCGGATCTCCCTCAGCCTCCCCCGCAAGGCTGGTCAGTTGTATTGTCACTGTGAGAGTCGGTGCTTCCCTTCAGGGCCGGCCCTAGAGGGGTGCAGGGCCCAGGACAAATCCCCCCTCTTTCTGTACCAGGCCCCGCACCCACTCCACCCGTTTCCCCAATCCCCCACCCCTGTCCAATCTCTTCCTGGCCTTCACCTTCCTGCCCCATTCCTCTCCCTCCCCCACCACTTACTGTCCCTTCTCCTCCCCCTCTGCACCCAGCGCCTCCTGCACCCCACTGAACAGCTGATCACTGGCAGGTGGGAGGTGCTGAAGGGGAAGAGGAGGAGCTTGTCGGCAAGGCCTGTAGTGGGGGAGCAGGGAGTTGGCTGCCAGTGGGTGCTGAGCACCTATTTTTCCTCTGTTGGTTCTGCAGCCCCGTAGCTCCCATGGAGTCGCTGACTTGGCTCCTTTCACACTCTAGAGAGAGGAGCAGAACCAGGGCTATGGCTGATCTTTGGGGCACCAGGTGAGTGGCAGAGGCTTCAGGGGCTGAGAGTTTGCCTGACCCCTCAGGGACACAGTGTGAGGGGGTGTCTCAGGGATCTCTATGAAAGGAACAGAACAGGATTTACTTGGGGTGGGGAGAGAATTGAGAGTGTCTCAGGGGGTTGTACAGAGGTGTTGCCTGGGTGAGAGACTGGCTAAAACACAGGCCTCGCTGTGAGCAGGATTTGAACCTTCGCAGGGGAACCCTATTGGATTTCAAGTCCAACGCCTTAACCACTCGGCCATCACAGCTGTGAGCACAAAACTGCTCCAATGCCAGAGAAACTGGTAAAGAATCACAATGCCCAGGCGTGAAGTCATCTGAACTACAGAATTCCCACTGCAAACCTGGCTCCCAAAGCACAGGGGGGATTTGGGGTTTGTTCTCTTTGCTTAGCCACGTGCAGTAGTTCATGCTCCACTACGTCTGTTAGTCTATAAGGTGCCACAGGACTCTTTGCTGCTTTTACAGATCCAGACTAACACGGCCCCTCTGATACTCCTAGTGACACTCTCCAATGGATCCCCATCCTCCACCCACCGTGAGCTAGGTAGGAGCGGATCATTATTATCCCTACTTGAAAGAGGGAGAAGCTAAGGCTGAGAAAGGAGAATTGACTTGTCTTAGGTCACACAGCCAGTTAGTGGCAGAGTTGGGAATAGGACCCAAGAGCCCTGATTTTCAAACTGACTGTCAGATCTTGAATTTCACACATTGAATGACCTGAATAAAGTGCTCTCGGATGAGCTCCAGACCAACAACAGTGCACTGTAATTATTCAGCAAGTATTTGAGGAGAACTGCAATGTTAGAGAGAATCATGAACTCCTCAGAGACCATTAATGCAGCAAAGCAGCAAAATCTGTCAAACATATAACAGCTTATGACTTATTTCCTTGGTCTTAAAAGAGAACAACAAGGACCTGAGTCTCCTCCCTGTCAATAACCCCCTGCTCAGCCAATCAGGGTAGAGACTGAGGACGGGAGGCTGAGGGTTCTCACCAGAGAGCCCAAAGGATGGACCAGGTCACCGGTGGGGATCACTGCCCGAGCACTATTTCAGCCCCACATTTTTGGGTGGACCTCCCAGAGTGGGAGCTGCAGAGCGCTCCCCCGCAACACACACACACACACACACACATCCTGCTCCTGGTGTTGGGAGGGGAACAGGAGAAAGGACAAAAGAAGCAAGAGAAAAAGAGAAAGGAGGAAGAGATGGATGGAGGAAAAGGTGAAACAAAAAGGACAAACCCTAATGACCCCAGTGATTCTAAGCGAAAAATCCCAGGTGTGAAATAAAATTCTGGCTCCTTAAATTCGTGTTTTCCATGCCTAGAATTCAACTGTCACCAGATGGATCAGACTGAACAGGTTTCAAACCTCGAGGAGGCTCTTACCTTCTAAACAGGGACGGCTGTTTTCTAGTAAAATCAGGAAAAGGGAAGGAGAAAACTCGAAAGAGGTTCCTCCTGGCGCTCACGTACGTGAACCCGAATACTCTCTCAGTCCTCAAAGAGAGACCTGGAGAAGGAGACTTGCTAAAGCAAAGCCACAGGGGACTCTAAGGTTTCCCTGGTCCCTCGCCCCTGTCCTGCCTGCCTGATGTCAGCATCTCTCTGTGAGGTCACCACCTCCCCACCACCTTTGACCAATAGTCTGAGGTCCTGCAAAAAGCATTTGTGATGTCACTGCCACACCCCTCCCTTGCTATGCTAATGTCCTGCTCCTGGCCAGGCACTTTGGAGGTTTGAGCTACTCCCTGTGGCTCACCCCACTCAAGGAGCGTTCGTTCTAGGAAGCAAGCCGGATAGATAGGAAAACATCAGACGCTGCTCCCAATGCTACACTCAGTTTTTCAGAAATTAGTCAACTTTATGGCCAGAAGAGACTATTAGAGCATCTAATCTGACCCCCTGCATATCACAGGCCTCCTGTATGACTCAGTAGCTACTTTTGTGGCAAACACATTCCATAAAGGCATCTAGTCTTCATTAAATGACATCAGGAGATGGTGAATCCACCACTTTCCTTGGTAGCTTGTTCCTGTGGTGAATCATCCTCGCTGTTGAATATTTGCGTCTTATTTGTAATATGAATTTGTCTTTTTTCACCTTCCAGCCACTGGGTCTTGTTATGCCTTTCTCTGCTCAATTAAAGAGCCCTTTAATACCCAATCTTTTCTCTCCATTAAGGCCCTTCAACACTTCAATGAAGTCACCTTTCAATCTTCTTTTGATAAGCTAAACAGGTTGAGATCGTTCAATAGCTCACTAGAAGGCATTTTTCTCCAGCCCTCAGAACATTCATTGGCTCTTTGGTCATCAGACTCCTGAACTGCAGCTGGATGTGGCTCTTGTTCTTCTGCACAACACAGCTCCTGGAGAAGAGGGATCTGCAAATGTACATTCATATGATACCTTTATTTAATTGATGAAAACATAAACTAGACACTTAGAGGATTAGAACTGATTTCAGCGGATGGACAGCTTTGCTAGGTTTTTATGCATTTGGACAGTGAAATGTTGAGTGTTTACATTCATATCAAGCACCCCCGTATAGTGGAGCTCCTGAACATAATGGAGAATGGAAATGAAAATGTTTTTCTTTTTTTTTAAAAAAAGAAAGAAGGTTATAAGAGAACACAGGGGTTTGAATCAAGGATCACTTGATCTGCAATCAAACTCTCTACCACTAAGCTCTACCCCCATGACTGCAGGAGAATGGACTCATGAGCTCCAGGACTTTGAAGGACAGACCCTGCTTCATCGAGGTCCTTTGCCATTCCCAGACCACAGGTGGTTTTAAAAATGGGGTTTGATTAAACTTCTTAAATGTAGTAAACACCACAGCTTGCACACCCACTGATATAGCTTCTCCCACTGACATAGCTGCCACCTCTTGGGAAGTGGATTAACTACACCCACAGGAAAACTCTCCCTTTAGCATAGAGCAGTGGTTCTCAAACTGTGAGTCAGGACCCCAAAGTGGGTCATAACCCTGTTTTAATGGGGTCACCAGGGCTGGTGTTAGACTTGTTGGGGCCTGGGGCTGAAGCCAAAAGTCTGAGCCCCACCACCCAGGGCTGAATCCCTCAAGTTCTGGTTTTGCCCTCCCCTAACTGGCTAAGAGGGCACAGTGTGAAATGTTTGGGAACCACTGGTTTAGGATGACGTTCTCAATCGCATCTATGCAGTCCAATAAAAGCTATTCCTCACCCACCTACCCCTCCATCAGGACCGACTAGGTATGTTCTCCTGCCCTTCACTCATGCAGGAAGGATAATAACATTTCATTCCACTCAATCCTAAAGTGATTTGTAACCCGCCACCAGCCAAAACTGGTCATTTTGGGAAAGTGGCCCCATCATGCTGCATAGCTAGGCAGAGTAGGCGTGTCTGTGCAAACACGGTCTGTTCCTGAAGTCTTTCCCCCAGCTCCTCACTAGATGTGAGGGGGGAGCTCATTCAGCCCCTGCTTCCGCTTAGTATTTAAAAACTCCATATTGGCCTTATCACTGCCAGCCTTAGATTTCTCCTCCTGCCTTTTACTTGATAGTTCTGGTGAGGTGGCCGAGTGGTTAAGGTGATAGACTATTAATCCATTGTTTTCTGCAGGCATGGGTTCGAATCCCATCATCATTGGATGCGTTTAGTTTTCACTCCTCCTTTATAGACAACCATCTCCCCCTTTGGTACAATGACAGATCAAACAATGTTGCTTCTTGCAAACAAAAACCGTCTCAGAAACTCAGAACTCCCTTGCTTTAAATAAAATGTCTAAATCCCATATTTCTTTAAAAAAAAATTCCCTAGTCCTGTATTTCTTAGTTTTTATCTCAAAAGGTACATCCTCATCATCTCCCCCAAACACCCTGGGACCTGCCCAAATTATTAAAATACCCTCAACCCGAGCAAGGCCAGAACAGTGAACCAGAGCTAGTGTCTAGGCCAAGCTGTTCTGAAGGAGGCAACTCCAACATTTTCTCCCTGCTTCCCTTGGCAAGGTCTGACTGAGAAAAACAAAATCCCCCAGACTGAAAATTTTCTGCTGAAAACCAATACTAGTCTGTTTGGGGACTTTGGTTTGAAAGTATTATTGTTATTATTCTCTTCTGTTTTCTGAGTCATTTCAGTTCAGTCTTTGTCCTCCAGATGTGTTTCCAGCTACTGAGTTGTGGGGGAGAGAGGCAAAGTCATGATGTCTCTTCCCCTCTTTCATAGTTTCTTCCAACTTGCTAGGAAGCTCCTTTGCTACGATGTGAGTCAAGCAGTGTCCATTGTCTCTGTGCTATCTCGGAGAAGCCTGCATTGTACACGGTTCCTGGGCTAGTCCTTGGGAGTGTGGATACCTTCAATGGGCCAGCAGCGAGTCTGGCTCCTCCATTGTCACACCTGAAAGGCTGGTGGGGGGCATTTCCCAACCTCATAACATATCTCAGTAACGCACACAGAGCAAAACTTCATAACTTCCCAACCAATGCTACACACACAATCCAACAAGATATTAATGTTCAACAGATCAAGCCTTTTGAAATGACACCTCACCAGGCAGACTTTGTACAAACCATGTCATCGTTATATGAGAGTGGTGAATATGGGCCTTCCAGGGTGCTGCTTTGAGCACAGCGTGCCACACCTGGGCTTTCATTGCAGTGGAGACGTACCCTTAGAGTCCATCTCTCCTGGGATAAAGATGGCAGCAGGGCTGGCCTGGGTCATCTGACTTGGGCTCATGGAGCTTAAGCTGAGGGGCTAAAAACTGTGGTGCAGATATTTGTGTTCATGCTGAAGCCTGGGTTCAGAAACCCTCACCCCTCGGGCGGGTCTTAGAGGTTGGGCTCAAGCCCATATGTCTGCATTGTAATTTTATAGTCTTGCAGCCCAAGCCCCATTACCCTGACTCAGCTGACCTGGGCTTTGAGGCAGGTGCCCTGGGTGTTTTAATCACAGTATAGACATAACGTTAGGCTACGTCTCCAGTGCAATGAAACACTCATGGCTTGCCTATGTCACATTAATCAGGGTCATGCAGCTTGGTCTGGAGTAAAGTTGCAGTGTCCGTGTCTGGGCTCAGGCTCAGTCCCCTGCTCTAGGAGCCCAGAAGGTTGGGAGTTTAGCGAGTGGAAATGGTAAAACCACAGGGAAGTATTACCCTGGACTCAATAGCATTTCTCCATTGGTCTGTCTGCTCTGGGGCAGGGACAATTACACGTCCTGCTGCATTTGTTATTTCAAAGGGTGGTTTAGGATTTTCATTCTCAGACACTGGGCACAAAGCAGGACTCAACCCTCGGCATAAACTAAATGAGCTGCCCACAGATTCTGGCAGCTGCAATGAGCCATTTGGTTTGAGAGCTCAGACCTGCCCCTGTCCCAGAGGGAGGGGGGTCATCTGCGAGGGGACTGGACCACTGACCTATCGGCCCCTAACACCCAAACTTTCAGTAACTCTATTATCAGTGCCTGTGAGTGTTATTTAAACCATAAGAAAAACCACACTGGGCCAGACCAAAGGTCCATCTAGCTCTGAATCTTGTTTTCTGACAGTAGCCAATGCCAGGTGCACCAAAAGCATCTCAACAAGGCACCACTGGGAGTTGAACCCATGATCTCCTGTTTTATTAAACAAGGGCTTTAGCCAGCTAAGAAAAGCAAAAGTGAATCTTGCCTTAATGGGCTGCTGACAAAGACATCCCAAACAGAAAAGCAACAGGCTAAAAAGAAACCTAGCAGCTATTCAAGTAGTTTAGCTGGGTGAGACTAAAGGTCTGTGGCTCAATCCCAAGCTTTGGCTGGCTCTTCTTTCCCCCTTTGTGCAGGGCTGGGCTGTTTTTTGAAAGTGCGGCAGTTCCTTTAACTGCCACAAGTCCCTCATTTCAGGCTATGCAGCAGGAAAAGGCAGCATGGGCTTCTGCACTGAGTTGGCCCACCTGACCTTTCATTCTTCTCCTGCTCTTTGTCAGCAAGGGGAAGAAAAAGAAGCTCTCTTTCAAGCAAGGTTCAGAAGGGGGCGTAAGGATGACTTTCTGAGCACTGGCTCCAGTCCTCTGCTCTACCAGCTGACCTATCGAAGGGCTAACACCATTCGCTCTGTTTCCCCATCGGTGTGTGGCAGGGCAAGCACCAGCCAAGTAGATGGAGTTTCTGTAGTGTCGTGGTTAGCACATTTGTCTAACACGCAAAAGGTCACTGCTTCAAAACCAGGCAGAAATATGCTGCCTTCCTTTTCTCAGATCCCCTTGCTGTTCAGGAAGGCGCTCCTCCTTCTCCTATTGGCCTATCCCTGGGATAACTCCAACTCTCACATGATAAACGGTGCTGACGTCAGTGGAGAAAGCCCCTTGGCATCAGTCTGGAGAACCTAGACGAGTGTGGTGTGTCACCTTTTGGAGGCTTGTGGCTTGGCCTCCTCTGCCCTTGGAGGTTGGCCTATAGATTGATGGCTTTAGAGGCAGGGGTTGGGCTGGCTGTGAGCAACTGGGATCCAGGAAGCCCCCATCTGCCCTTCTGAGGAGATAGACCCCAGTGCCTGCTTGTTGGCATCCCAGGGGTGGCTACTTGCAGGCCAGGAGAAGCAGGGTCCTGGGTGGAAGGAAAAGAAGCAATGGTGAGGCTGAGTGGGCTCCTTTCTGGCCGACATGGTGGGCTGTGGGGGGTCTGGAGTTGCCTGTAAGCCATAAGTGCACTTCATGCAGTGAAAACCGCTGCTCCATTCTGGCCAACCTGGGGGCACCACTGACAACTTGGGAGTGGGGGCGGGGGTCTGGCTGTGAGCAAATGGGATCCAGGAAGCCCCAGCCTGCCCCTCCAGGAGCCGTCTTCTTCTTCTCTCCTGCCATGGGGAGCCCAGCCTTAAGCCTGCCCAGCACGTGCTGCAGCTCAAGAATTAAGCCTTCCTGTGGGGCCGGTGCTGGAGCTGACCCTGGACCCCTGTGGGGTACTGCTGGGGGAAATCACAACTGCAAATAATTCTGGCCACAAGATCAACCCCTTGGGTCGAATGGGGCAAGCTGGAGGCCTGGTGACTTAGTCCGTGGGGCCAGCAGGTCAAGCCATTTTCCCGCATGTGGGGGAGGCAGGCGCTGTGGTTCGCCCTTCCTGCGGTATGATCCAGGGGTGCCAGGCTGCAGAGCTGGGGGAATTGGCGGGAGGCTCTCTATCTATCGTTAGTTTTGTGAGTGGCTGGGAGAAGCATTCATGTAACTCAGCTGGATGTGCCCCTACCTGTGGATGTCTGTGTAAGTGCAATATCTGCCAGAGATTCGCAGCCTGTCACAGCATCATAGTGTGAGAGGGAATCCAGGCGGTGGGACACAGGGCTCAGGGGTCCCACTGTTCAGGTTGCATCTCGTAGATCCCATCACAGACTTTCAACAGCCACAGCGGATGTTCACAGAGACAGAGAGAGAGATGCCAAATAGTGATCTCTAGGGCTTGCAGACATCGAACGATGAGGAATTCTGCGCACAGAGAGGACCCTGCTAGTGGAAAATGCCTTTGGAAAAGCCCCTTCTGTCACCAGCTGTGGTCATACAGTGCTCAGTGCTCTGCGTTGTGGCCTCAAGAGCCATGGATGCAAGTTGAGTTACGATGACCTTTTCCTTGTCCCCACATTTCTTAGGTGCCTCCTGCCGACACTTGTCAGAAAAAATGACCGGTTTCTTTTGGAAGCATTTGCACTGCAAGGCAGAGGCATCTTCTCTGCTTCCTCGAAAGATTGACCAAAATGTGGGAGGAGCAGACACATTTGTTAAGGCACCACTGGGTGCTGCATCCCTAACCTCCACTTTACCTGGCAGGTGCCTTGGCCAGCTTAGCCACGGTGCCGCTCTCTGGGACTTTTCTCCCAGCTGCTCCATTTCTCATCCCTGACAATCAAAAGGAAGGTGACATGGCCTCTGTGTGTGGACATCCCCAGCGAATCTCAGGGACATGTGGCGCAGGCTCTCGTGCTGCAGCAATTGCAGTTGAAGCAACCGCCATGCCAATGCCAGTCACAGCAGCCTTTTCATCAACTCCAGGCTTGTGATTTGATTCTTTCCAATGCCTCTCTCCAAAGAAGCCTTTTCCTTAGCAAGCAATTACTTGCATACCAAGGGAGGTCTCTTCTGTTTCCTAGAAAGACACAGGAAAATGTGAGCAGAGGAGACAAAAGCCATACAACAAGGCACCACTGGGAGTTGAACCCAGGATCTCCTGTTTACGAAACAGGTGCTTTAGCCAGCTAAGCCATAGTGCCTGCCTCAAGAAGGTATTTACAACTGTTCCATTTGATGGCTCAAGACAACATCTGCACATTCCAAAGTACAGACGTTTCCCATGTCCCTCAAGACTTGCAGACTTTCAGGTGCCTGGCTCTCCGTGCACAGAAAGCCACAGCTGAGTTGACAGAGGGCTTCTAACATGTGCTTCTCCCACCAGCCACTGTGATCATATAGTGGTTAATGATCTGTGTTTCAGTCGCAGCAACCTCGGCTCAGTTCTGAGTCATGGTAAGCTTTCCTTCAGCTCTAGACTTCTCATTTGCCGCTTTCCAAGTGTGGTGGAGTGTCTGCCCCCAGACAAGCAGGAGAAAGATTAAGGCAGCCTTGCAGAGGTTGCGCAGAACCCAGCCAGTCAGGAAAGGGCTTATTGGGAGAGCCAATCAGGAGAAGGCTTGCTGGAGCAGCCCATATATAAAGGGCTGCTCAGCACAGCAGGAGTCAGTCCGTCCTTGGAGTTTGAGGAGGGAGGATTGGCTGCCCTGAAGGGAGGGCACCATGATCAGAGTAGTGCTGGGTGGGTAAGGGGAGCGTGAGTGACCTCCTGGCCGACTACTGCCAGACTGAGGCCCTGATACAAAGGCGGAGGAAGGTGCTAGGTCTGTGGGGAAATGGTCCAGGGAAACAGATGGCGGGGGTTGGAGGTGCACCCCTTTTGCCTCAGTTGCCACTGACACAGGTGGCTACACCATGGACTGCAGCTGGCCACTGAGGCAAGTGTCTGGATACAGGACAGCTGCCCCCTGGAAGTGGGGAGAGAACTGAGTGGGGCACAGCCAGAGAGCTGTGTCCATAAGAGGACATTGAAGTCCTGAGAGCGACATGGGTCCTAATGATAGAACAGATGGCAGCCAGACGCCACTAGATGAAGGCGCACCGGTGAACCAGAGCTAATTGCCAGGACAGCCAACAGGGGGCACTGCAGTGGTGAGACATGCCCCATGGCACCAAGACTCAGCCGCAAGGAAGGCTCTCTCTGTCTTGAACCACCACTTAGAAGGATTCTGCTGACAGGTCTTTTCTTTTTATGAAAAGAGATACAAAAAAGGAGCCAACAGAGACACTAGGTTCAGCAAGGAAGAACTGGCAGGCCAAGGCAGGATTTCCTGGTTACTAGGAAGGCTCTTCAGCCAGCGCTTCCCAAAGATCACTATCCAGAGGCCTTTTAACAGTCACTGCAGATGTTCACCACAAAAGAGACAAAGAGATGCCGAAATAGAGCTCTCCACTGCCTGCAGCCATCACGCTACCAGGAGTTCTGTGCACAGAGAGGCCCCTGCTGGTGGAAAAAGGCTTTGGCAGAGACTCTTCTGACACCAGCCGTGGTCATATAGCGTTTAGCGCTCTGTGTTGTGGCTTCAGTATCCACAGATGCAAGTTCAGTTAGGGGATGTTTTCTTGTCTCCACATTCGTCTAATGGCTCCTTTCAACACTTGTCACCAGAAAGACCTGTTTCTTTTGCAAGCAATGTACAGTTAGGCAAAGGCAGTCTTCACCATTTCCTCAAAAGATCACCAAGATGCGGGGAGAGGAGACGCATTCAGCCAGGCACCACTGGGTGCTGGATGCTGAATCTCCTCTTTATTCAGCAGGTGTCTGTGAAGGACATAAATCTACACCGTCAAGAGGTCAAGAATAGGAGTTTATTACACACAGCGCTGGTGGAGTGTCACCTGGCTTATTAAGCTCAGAGACACTGCCAATCAATTGATTACAATAGAATATATAGGTTTTCCATGGGCGGGGGAAAGTGATGGGGAAGGCAGTTCCACACCCCGGGACAGGTTTTGCAACAAGACAAGATAGCACAGTAGCCAATGATTAACAGGTTACATAATATCTCCACCCATGGTCTCAACTTAGCAAGTTAACATTTAATGAATACTTTGATAAAATGTTAGTAGTATAAAATATATATGTTGAATTCTGATTTGAGGTCCACAGGAATGGAGCAACTCCTTTGATTGTCCAACAGGTACATTCCTAGGGGTTAAAGCAAAGAAACAGTGAAAGTATATAGAAATAAAGATTGTTTTCTGAGTGTCTAAAGGCAAGGCATTGGTTCCTTGGAAGGGAGGTGGAAGGATGCCATATCTTATACTGACATGTGCCAACTTCTCATAAACTCAAGGCTGGATCTGTGGGAAGAACGTCTCCCTACAGAAGAGACTAACACAATAGGAACAGGGATTCTTTGCTCAATCTGCAACTCTGAATAAGACACAATTCTTTAGTTCTTAGCTCCAACACCTGGCAATTTGCTGACCAGGCCTATCTTAGCAAGCAAGGCTTTCTCTTTACCCCAGCTTTCTCTTAGCTGATCACGATGTGCTAGGCCTCTGGTCCCTTGACCATACTCTGGACTTTGGGTCTGGAAAAGAGCTGGCACAATCCATAGACCAGGTTGTTATGTAAAATGCACATGGATTTTAACCCTTCACATACAGTAATGGCAAAGTTCTTGATTCAGGCTTGTAGCAGTGATGGAATAAACTGCAGGTTCAAATCAAGTCTCTGGAGTACATCCACAGCTGGGATGGGTCATTCAGTCCTTATAGAGAGCTTCAGTTTGTAGCAAAGTCCCTCCAGAGGTATGAAGCAGGATTGAAAACAAGATGGAGACGAGGCATCAGCGTTTTAT
This sequence comes from Mauremys mutica, assembly GCF_020497125.1. NCBI lineage: Eukaryota > Metazoa > Chordata > Testudines > Geoemydidae > Mauremys > Mauremys mutica. The sequence continues at coordinate 430,646 of NW_025423291.1, forward strand.
AGTCTCTTGCCATGTGGTCTTTGCTTTTTTTGTCCCAAGGACACTCTATCCAGCACGTGACATAGAAAAACCTTAGAGTTCTGTCCACAGGCAGGTCCCTGCATATCTTGCTGAGGCACAAGGTGAATCTGCCTTCTCTCAATGGGTTGATTGTATAGCTGATGGTCCTTAATGGGCCATCAAGCAGGTTAGGCAGAACTGACACCAACTTGTCCGGCTGGGGTGTTCCCCGGAAGCAGAGCACAAGTTTGAAATACGGGCAGACAACAACCTTTCTACCATATTGGCTGCAAATATAGAACAGCGGTCGCAACGGTGATCTATAGAGTTACAGATTATGTCAATAACGTCACAGGAGGTGACACAGCATCAGTGAGACTGATACTGGAATAGTGCCTCCAGTTTTGGTGTCCTCATTTGAAAAAGATATTGTGAAATTGGAGCTGGGGCAGCAAAGAGCCACCAAATGTTATGAGGGCTGGAGAAAAATACCTTCTAGTGAGCTATTGAACAAGCTCAACCTGTTTAGCTTATCAAAAGAAGATTGAAAGGTGACTTCACTGAAGTGTTGAAGTGCCTTAATGGAGAGAAAAGATTGGGTATTAAAGGGCTCTTTAATTGAGCAGAGAAAGGCATAACAAGACCCAATGGCTGGACGGTGAAAAGAGACAAATTCATATTACAAATAAGGCACAAATATTCAACAGCGAGGATGATTCACCACAGGAACAAGCTACCAAGGAAAGTGGTGGATTCACCATCTCCTGATGTCATTTAATGAAGACTAGATGCCTTTCGGGAATATGTTTGCCCCAAAAGTAGCTCTTGTGTCATACAGGAGGCCTGTGATATGCAGGGGGTCAGATTAGATGCTCTAATGGTCTCTTCTGGCCATCAAGTCGACTAATTTCTGAAAAACTGAGTGTAGCACTGGGAGCAGCATCTGATGTTTTCCTGTCTAACTGGATTGCTTCCTAGAACGAACGTTCCTTGAGTGGGGTGATCCACAGGGAGTAGGTCAAACCTCCAAAGTGCCTGGCCAGGGGAAGGACATTAGCACAGCAAGGGAGGGGTGTGGCACTGACATCACAAAGGCCTTTTGCAGGACCTCAGACTATTGGTCAAAGGTGGTGGGGAGGTGGTGACCTCACAGAGAGGTGGCGACATCAGCCAGGCAGGACAGGGGCAAGGGGCCAGGGAAACCTCAGAGACCCCTGTGGCTTTGCTTCAGCCAGTCTCCTTCTCCAGGTCTCTCTTGGAGGACTGAGAGAGTATTCGGGTTCACGGACGTGAGCGCCAGGAGGAAGCTCTTTTGAGTTTTCTCTTTCCCTTTTCCTGATTTTACTAGAAAACAGCCGTCCCTGTTTAGAAGGTAAGAGCCTCCTTGAGGGAAGGGGTGTCATGAAGGCATCACAGTTCAGCTGTCAGAACTTCCCTGAGCTATGAAAGGGGAGGAGCCCATGGCTCTGTAGCAGGAATGCAGGGCAGGCGAATTCACAGCGGACATTGTGGGATACTGGAGAAGGCCAGTTATGATGATATAATGAACATCAGCGTCCACACTGACACTCTCTCACTTTAAGTTTGCTGCAAAAATCTCTAGGCCTCTCATCGAATTTGTTTTATTTTGTCACCTAAACAGGGCAGTTTTGTCACCAGACATGGCATGGCAGTGTGTACACCAGCCACAAGCTGCCGACCGAGGGAGCATAGTGTGTTTTTCACACACCTAAGGAATATAATTCTGCTGAAACAACTTTGTAGTGCAGACCTGCCCAAAGATTCACTCACACACAACTTGTAAGGAAAACGTCACCTGCTTCTCTGCTTTGCAAAATCCAAACACAAGCAAAGCTTGTCAGGCCCCGCTGAAGGAAGGCAGGAAGTCAGGTGTGGGCAGACAATGGGTTTTAGCCACCTGCAGGCACCATGGCTTAGCTGGTTAAAACGCCTGTTTTGTAAACATGAGAGCCTGGTTTCAACTCCCAGTGGTGCCTTGTTGGCTACTGTCAGAAGACAAGATTCAGAGCTAGATGGGCTTCTAGTCTAGCCCAGTGTGGTTTTTCTTATGGTTTAAATAACACTCGCAGGCACTGATGATAGAGTTACTGAACGTTGGGAGTTAGGAGCGGGTAGGTCAGTGGTCCAGTCCCCACACAGATGACCCCCTCCCTCTGGGAGAGGGGCAGGTCTGAGCTCTCACCCAAATGCTCATTGTGTCTGCCAGAATCTGTGAGCAGCTCGTTTAATTTTCGTCAAAGATTGAGTCCTGCTTTGTGCACCGTGTGTGAGAAAGAAAATCCTAAACCGCCCTTTGAAATAACGAATGCAGCAGGACGTGTTATTGTCCCTGCCCCAAAGCAGACAGACCAATGGAGAAATGCCATCGAGTCCAAGGTGATACTCCACTGCCATTTTACCTTTCTTGCTGGCTAAACTCCTTCTTCTCTGCCCGACCCAGGCTGTCCTCTGCCTCAGCTGCTGCTCCCGGCCTGCTCTAGAGTCAAACACGCAGGCCCCCAGGGGAACAGAGGCTGGGACAGGGCAGCAGCCTGGGCTGGGCTGGGAAGATGCTGTGAGTTCTCGTTCCCTGAGAACTGGCCTGGCTCCCTTCTCAACAGCAAACAAATCAATTCCACGTCCCCTCCCCAGAAAAACCAGCCTGGAGCCAAGGGCAGCAGGGGACGATTCCCTCCAGTTCCCACCGAGGCAGGAGAGAAACCAGGGTGTTTCTAGCAGAGCTTATGGAACTGATGTGGTGAAACCAGCCTTTAATAACAGGCAGTTCCAGTTTAAGCTCAGTGTTTTTAACAATTTCTACAACATTAAATAACCCTTTGATCGTAGTGTCACCATCCATAACATTGCTTCAGCCTTACAGGTTCCCAAGTGCCTAACTAAACATCTCTTCAAATCCAAGGGAGTGGAGATCAGTCAGTGTTCAGAGTCATCCCACATAAAAGAACCATGTTGTGGTACTTACTGGCCCCATCATGTGGCCATGGCCTTTCCCTCCTCCTCCAGAGTCAGAATGTGATCAGCTCACACTGAGGGGGAGCAACACCCCTCCCTTCTTCTCTGTGCCAGAGCTCCTATCAGCTCAGCGTCCTTCCCACAAGAGTGGGCTGCTGAGAGGGTTGCGATGGGGTAAATGAAGGCAGAGGAGGATTGTTCCTCGTGGGTTTTCCATTGTGTTGCTCTGTGATCCTGCTGGAGGAAGCATGATTTGAGTTTGTTTCAGTGGCTTGGGTTGGGCTGAGGTTGTGACCCTGAGCACAGGGGTTCCTGGACTCTGCTCCTATTCCCTCAGGGAATGGACAATGGGTCAGCTTCAGAAATTGGATAGAAAGTAGCCTAAGAAAGTGTAACATAAGTGAGAAAAAAAACAGTTTGATCACCTCCTTAGTGGTCTAGTGGTTAGGATTTGGCTTTTTTACTGCCATGGCCTGGGTTCAATTCCCAGTCAGGGAAAAATGACTTTAAACCAAAACTGCTTCAGTTATTCTTCACTTACAACATAAACAAACCCCTGGTATTTTCCTGATTCCCCATCTTCCCAGTGTCTCCATGGCAGGGCTGGCTCCAGGCACCAGCGCAGCAAGCAGGTCCCTAGGGCCAGCCATCAATGGAAAGGGGAGGCTTCAGCAGCAGAGGGAAGGACTTGCTGCCAAAAGCAGCAGAGGTAGAGCTGCAGTTGATTGCAGCTTCTTTCTTTTTTTTTCCACTTGGGGCAGCAAAAACGCTGGATCTGGCCCTGCTCCATGGAAGACAATTTGTTAAATCCCAGATGAGTGGGGTTCTATCAGTTCTCAGCCTGAGTCCTTAGGTCTTAATCCTGAGGCTATTGTCCCACCATGGGGCCATTTCCTGACTCTCTTTCCTAGGGAAGCACAATTTTCTTTGCACAGACACAGGAACAGCAAGATCTTTCTCTGTCCCTTGTGCAAAGCAGGGGGCCAAATTCCAGGGAAACAATGGAGAAGCCGGGGGCCCTGGGCCCATCCAGCCCTGGCCGTGAGATGTTCCCTCCTCTCTTTCTTTATGCCCCTGTTGTTCTTTCATGGATTGTCTGGGATGGGGGAAAAGCTGAGTTCACTCCAGGTGGAGGGTAAAAAGGACCCTCAAAGTCTTAGGACCCAACCCCTGCTACCAGGATCACTGAGGTGCTGGGAATCTGCATGGGAAAGGGACTGTGTGAATTGTCAAGGTGGGGAATGAATAACAATCTACAACTAGATCCACCTCATTAACCACCGACACAGATAGAAGGGAAACTGGGAGTGATTCTTTGCTGTTCAGCCATGGAAAGAGTGACCCATAGCAAACCCAGCCCATCTGGGGATGTAGCTCAGTGGTAGAGCACATGCTTTGCATGTATGAGGCCCTGGGTTCAATCCCCAGCATCTCCAAATTCATTTTTTCACGCTGCTCTTTGCTCATGCCCAGAGGGGATGTGGCCCAGCAATCTTCCTGCCCCAGTTTCAATCCTGCTCAGTGAGGGGCAAGTGCCAATTGCATGGTAGGTCTGGGGGGGTTTCTGTTCCTAAGTCACCTTGGTACATTTAAAAGCAGCAAAGAATCCTGTGGCATCTTATAGACTAACAGATGTTTTGCAGCATGAGCTTTCGTGGGTGAATACCCACTTCATCGGATGCAAGCCGTTGGTACATGTAAGATTCCCACCCGCTGTGCTGCTTGGAACAAGGGTAGATGAGAAGGGCGAATCCTCCAGCACTGGAGGGAAAGGTCCCATCTGCTCAGACTGAGAGGCAAGGAAACAGAGGGGCAGTCAGTGCTCAGAGAGGAGAGAGGTCAGTGATTTACACCCACCAGGGGACACTGTCTTTTTGAATATCACAGGGGCAGCTGTGTTAGTCAGGATCTGTAAAAAGAGACAGAGTCCTGTGGCACCTTATAGACTAACGGACGTACAGGAGCATAAGCTTTCGTGGGTGAATCCCCACTTCGTCAGATGACTGGAGTGGGAATTCTGTGCCTGGCTAGCCAACTACAAAAGCAGTTTCTCCTCCCTTGGTGTTCACACCTCAGCTGCTAGAAAAGGGCCTCATCCTCCCTGATTGAACTAACCTCCTTATCTCTAGACTGATTCTTGCCTGCATATTGATACCTACCCCTGGAAATTTCCACGACATTCATCTGACGAAATGGGGATTCACCCATGAAAGCTCATGCTCCAATACGTCTGTTAGTCTGTAAGGTGCCACAGGACTCTTTGTCTTTTTGAGGCGAGTGCAGCTTGCTTGGGATGGTGCTGACGATGGGTAGAAAAAAGGCTGGAGTCAATGACAGACGAGACCACAGAAGGGGAAGGGGAATGACAGCCCCACAGAAGGTCCTGGGTGCTCAGATGCCCCAGTTATTGCACCCTGGCCTGTCGTAGAGAGAGAAAAGACACCAAGGGACCCAGCCCCCCGGCAGTGATCCCATGGACAAGAACGTGGCTGGGAGTGGGGTGAAAGCTCCCTCTGGGCAAAGGGGAGCTGAATCCCCTCAGTGTCCTGAAATTTAAGCAGTGGAAGCTTCAAACCCTGCACGGGTGTGGGCTGAGGTGCATCAGCAGAAGGTTGGGCTGGACAGGGGCGGCAGGTTTGTATAATTTTTGGTTGTTCCCAGAATGGGACCAAGTCCTGCCCCACCCCACAGCTGTGTAAGGCTCTGGGGGGGAGTTTGGGTGTGGGAGGGAGAGGGATTGGGCTCTAGGAGAGAGTTTGGGTGCAAGGTCTGGGCTCAGTCAGGGGGTTGTGCTGCAGCAGGGTGTGCAGGGTGCAGGCTCTTGGAGGGAGTTTGGGTGCAGGTGTTGGGTCTGGGTTGGGGGTGCAGGAGAGGGTGGGGGTGCAGCATTTACCTCGGGCATCTCCCGAAAGCAACCCGCACCCCCCTCTGGCAGCAGCCCCTAAGTGGGAGGGCAGGGGGCGTCTCTGAGCACGGCTGCCCGCAGACTCCACCCCTGCAGCTCCCATTGCCACAGTTGTCAGAGTTGGCTCTCAGGGCGGGGGCAGCACGTGGAGACACCCCCACCCCCACCCCAGGGGCCACAGGGACGTGCCAGCCGCTCCCGGGAGTGGCGTGCCACATGGAGTGAGGGTGGGCAGGACACCGCTTTAGCCCCCTTGTGCTGGGGGTGGTGGTGGCGGGGGTCCTCGGGCTCTTTTAACTTGACCGGGGCAGCAGGTGGGACCAGGGGGACACTCCCAAGGGCCTAACGTTGCTTTGCACAAGGATAAATCTCGGAACAGGACAGAAATGAAATGGCGGCAGAACCTAAGGAATTAAAAGCCTCCGGATTCTTGTGTGCGCACTGACTCCAAACGGAAACTGTAATTTGACTCGCTTTGTGTCTACGGCTGGTTTAAAATATCAAGGCAAAGCCATTCCAGTGATTGTGACCCTGGGTTTGAGGAGGCTTTGGTCTTATTAAAATGTAACTAGCATGTTACACTCGTGTTTTTAAAGGTGGCTTCCCCAAGCAATCCCAAGTTGTTCTTCCCACAGCTGGCTGATGGGGGGCAGCAGGGGATCTCCCCAATCTGGGGGAATCTCTCTGGGTCCCACTGTTAGTTCTCCATCCATTCTCCCCCTAATCACAGACACCCCTCCCCTCCCCATTATCAGTGTTTTAGAGTGACTCCTCCCTCCTTTTTGGGATACAGACTCTGTGACAGAGACTGACTGGGGCTCCTCTCTGCACGGCCCCCGTGGGGAAGGAAAGAGACGGGGTGGGGCGGAGCGGGGAGGCGCGGGGAGAAGATGGGCAGAAGGAGTCAAATGGGACTAAACCAGAATCGAGGAGATTTTCTTCCTGTTAAAATGTCCTGGAGTCTCATCACTGAAAAGCCGCATCTTGAGTTAGGTTTGATGCATCAGCCTTTCAATTACCAGGCAAAGGTGTGAACCCCAGAGACTGATCACTGCCACTTCCCAGCTTCCTCTGAAAAGCCCCTGCAGTGGTGCAACTGGTTGGTATAAAGGGGGGCTACTGCTGGGGTTATAAGTTCAAGCTGTGTTTTAAGCACTGGTTTTTGTTACCCATGTAGCTTCCCCAACTTGCTTTGCCCAATGCACAGGGAAAGTGCCCTGCTAGGGAAAGGAGATTGAGTTCTAACATGTGGCAGTGGGTGCACAGCTTGGAAACATCATCCCCCCTGTGCTGCCATTAGCTCCAGTACGTTATTCACGGGCAGGGAGAATTGATTTATTTGCTCCTGTGAAAGCCGCCAGGACAGGTCTGTGGGCACCAGACCTCCCTGCTTTTTCCAGCACATCCCTGGCTCCTTCCCTGCCCCAGTCACTGCTGTAGGAGGATCCTATATGTACTGAGCCTAAACATTTCACTGGGCCTTCTTAGCACAGCTGGCAGCGTGTCAGTCTCATAATTTGAAGGTCTCGGAGCTCAAGCCTCAGAGAAGACAATGGTTCTGTTTCCTGCTTTGGATTTTCTAAAGGAATTCAGAGAAAGGAAAGTGGTTTTTAGACACCCTCCCACCCATCTAACACACAGAGACTTTTCCAAGGCATTAACTTTTCCTTCTCGATGGAGTTTGTATTCTCCATAGAGCAAAATAAACCAAAAACATGCAAGTCCAAGCCTAATACAGTACAAAACAATACAGATAAAATCTCACCCTCAGAGATCTTTCAATAAGCATCTTTTGCAGACTAGACTTATTTCTTGTCTGGGCCCAATCTTTTCGCCTGGTATAGCCCTTGTTCCAGCTCAGGTGATAGCTGGGGATGTCTCATGACTGCAGCCACCTTTCTTCTGTTCCACCCCCTTTTATAACTTTGGTACAAGGCAGGAATTTTTTCTCTCTCTCCTGGGGAAAAGCCCCAGGTTTAAGATGGATTCCTGTACCAGGTGACATGGTCACATGTCCTGTGAGACCCCCAAGCCTTCATTCTTCCTGGCCTGACTCACAGATGGTGCAGGACAGAGCCATCTACAGTCTATTGTCCTGGTTAATGGGAGCCATCAAGAGTCCAAACCACTGTTAATGGCCCACACTTTGCATCATTACAACAGGACCTCAGAGTTATAGTTCATATTTCTAGTTTCAGATACAAGAATGATCGAGTCATACAAATAGGATGAACACACACAATAGATTATAAGCTTTGTAATGATACTGCACAAGAGACCTTTTGCATGAAGCATAGTCCAGTCACTTTATATTCACACTCATTAGCATATTTTCATAAAATCCTATGGAGTGCAACGTCACAGCAGGGAAAGGGTTTTACTGCGGCACCTGGGAGCAGTTGAGTTTCATGTTCAGGCTGTGATATGAGTTCCTCCAGGTTTCTCGTAAGCACACAGGGACCTTTGAGGGTGCTCTCGATACAGGAATGGCCCCGACATGATAAAGTGATGGGAATTGCATTTTCCTTTTTTATTTCTGTATTTCCAATGACATTTCTGTTTGTGATTTCGTTTTGCTTCGTATAACTGTGTTTTCTCCTGGATTTGATATTTAACTAAAAAAAGAATAAGACCTCAGGGCGCCGGATGGAGGAGCAGGCTGGGGCTAGGACTGCTAAGAGAGTGAGAGTAGCAGGTTTTCTGTATTGTTTCCTGCCCTCATTTTCATGACTAGTTTCTGTTGTGCACTAAATTTGTTTTGTTCACATGTGAGCTTGGCTAGCTCCGTTGGTAGAACATCAGACTTTTAATCTAAGGGTCCAAGATTCAAGTCCCTGGTCAGGTGAAGAAAGAACCCCTCCCCTCAAAATGAAAGAAGGCATCTCTCCAGGGTGTTATTTGACCATTTTTCCCCAGGACTTGGCTTTTCACTAGGAAGGGCCATATACTGCCTGGGACTGAAGGGGCAACTTCCTCACATGCCCACTGGCCTCTCAGTCTGGATTAAGAAAGGCCTCTGGGAGCTGCAGCAAACTGCTGCAGGCCAACTTGGTGAGCAAATGCAGGGCTGCCCCCACAGGGTCATCCACACCAGAGCTCAGCAGAGGTCTGGGGGTTCCCTATTGGTCCCATGGTGTAAGGGCAGCACTCGGGACTTTGAATCCTGCAATCTGAGCTGAAGTCTCAGTGGGATCTGAGAACAATTCCTGTGCCACAAACACTGCTGGGTCTTCCAAGGCTCAATCTTGCTTTCTCCAATGCCATGAAAGCCTGTCTTTTGCCCGCTAGCTGTTGTGACTTGAGCACAAGAGGGGACGTTTGATCCAGAAGCCTGGCCATGCCTGGAGTCCTGTAGGTAGGGATGCGAGCTGCATTTCCTCTGAGTCCTGAAGCTGGGCTGCAGCCTGGCCTAGGAGGCAGCCCTATTGGTTGACCTACTGGCCCAAAGTCACTTGGGCGGCGTTGGTGTTCCCCAGGGATGCTGAAGGGCCTAAAGGAGGGAGGCTCAATACTCCCCCCTTCAGTCAGGGCGGAAGAGGAGGGCTGCAAGAGTGGGCAGGTTGATGGCTGGGCCTTCTAGCATTCGGTTGGGGACGAGGTGGGGAACGCGAACTGGGAGAAATGTTTGCTGGCCTGTGAGGAATGGTTTGGCCAGTGGCGTAAGTGGACCTTGTCATTACCTACAAGGTTGTGATGCTCAAGACCCATCTGTGGGGAATTTCCTCAGCCATGTATTTCCCCCTGCTCCACGAGTGCTGCTGAGACCGAACACGATGGCCTTCCACTTCTTGTGGGGCAATAGGAAGTCCCTACCTAGTCAGGAGAAGTGCGGCTTTTCTGCTATATTAGAAGAGGGGTTGGGCCTGGTGGGCTTTGAAGCCTTGTACGGCTCTACTGTTTTGTGTTTCAATTTTCAGTGGTGGCTGAGCTGGAGGGCAGGTCAGGCCTGAGGGGAATGTTGGGGCAACCGCAAAGAACGCAACTGACTCTTCCGATATGGCCATATTTTCTTTTTACCCCACTGGGTGCAGCACTGGGTATGGGATGGCTGATGGTGGGGGAAGGGGGAGGCCCCACCCCAGTGTTCTTCTACACCCACCTTACACACTACATGATTTTCAGCGGGTGTCTAGGTGGAAGGTGCTTGCAGGATGGCTTCATCTGCAACAGTGGCCACCCTCACAGCAGCGGCGGCCACAGCAGCGAGGCCCCCCCCCCGCTTTGGCTCAGTCTGAACAGAGGTCAATGTACCACTGGGTGAGACAGGCCAATTTTAGGGAGCTTCCTCTGAAGGTGAGCAACTGTCCCCAGAACTTACTGACAGGAGCTTTAAAGTATTTGCAAATGTGCACGGCCGGCATGTGCAGAGCAAAGGCTGCCCGGGGCACTGTGTCAGGCTCTGGCACTGCTTGAGACAATGGACCACCTTCAGCCACCAGGCGACCCAGGATCTAAGGCAGGAATGGGGTGAGGAAGCAAGTCAAGCTGAGCAAGGCAGGCAAAAATTCATCTCGCCTTCGTGGGCGCTCGCAATGATGCCCTTTTTGTGTGCCAGGGCTGACAAAAACCTCCCAGACAGAGAAGCAGCAGGCCAAAAAGCCCTCTATACCAACGTTCCACACAAAGATGGACTACAAGCCGTCAGGAACAGTATCCCCGATAATGTCACGGCAAACCTGGTGGCTGAACTTTGTGACTTTGTCCTCACCCATAACTATTTCACATTTGGGGACAATGTATACCTTCAAGTCAGGGGCAGTGCTATGGGTACCCGCATGGCCCCACAGGATGCCAACATTTCTATGGCTGACTTAGAACAACGCTTCCTCAGCTCTCATCACCTAACCCCCTACTCTACTTGCCCTACACTGATGACCTCTTCATCATCTGGACCCATGGAAAAGAAAACCCTTGAGGAATTCCACCAGGATTTCAACAATTTCCATCCCACCATCAACCTCAGCCTGGACCAGTCCACACAAGAGATCCACTTCCTGGACACTACAGTGCTAAATAGCAATGGTCACATAAACACCACCCTATACCAGAAACCTACTGACCGTTATACTTACCTACATGCCTCCAGCTTTCGCCAGAGCACACCACACAATCCATTGTCTACAGCCAAGCTCTAAGATACAACTGCATTTGCTCCAACCCCTCAGACAGAGACAAACACCTACAAGATCTCTATCAAGTGTTCTTACAAGTAAACTACCCACCTGCTGAGGTGAAAAAACAGATTGACAGAGCCAGAAGAGTACCCAGAGGTCACCTACTACAGGACAGGCCCAACAAAGAAAGTAACAGAACCCCACTAGCCGTCACCTTCAGCCCCCAACTGAAACCTCTCCAGCGCATCATCAAGGATCTACAACCTATCCTGAAGGACGATCCCTCACTCTCACAGATCTTGGGAGACAGGCCAGTCCTTGCTTACAGACAGCCCCACAACCTGAAGCAAATACTTACCAGCAACCACACAACAAAAACACTAACCCAGGAACCTATCCTTGCAACAGAGCCCATTGCCATCTCTGTCCACATATCTATTCAGGGGACACTATCATAGGACCTAATCACATCAGCCACACTATCAGAGGCTCATTCACCTGCACATCTACCAATGTGATATATGCTATTATGTGCCAGCAATGCCCCTCTGCCATGTACATTGGCCAAACCAGACAGTCTCTATGTAAAACAATAAATGGACACAAATCACATTTCAAGAATTATAATATTCAAAAACCAGTTGGAGAACACTTCAGTTTCTCTGGTCACTCATTTACAGACCTAAAAGTTGTAATATTACAACAAATAACCTTCAAAAACACACTCCCACGAGAGACTGCTGAATTGGAATTAATTTGCAAACTGGACACCATTAAATTAGGCTTGAATAAAGACTGGGAGTGGATGGGTCATTACACAAAGTCAAACTATTTCTCCGTGTTTATTTGTCCCCCTACCATTACTCACACCTTCCTGTCAACTGTTGGAAATGGGCCGTCCCAATTATCACTACAAAAGGTTTTTCCTCCTGCTGATAATAGCTCACCTTAACTGCTGACTCTCGTTATAGTGTGTATGGCAACACCCATTTTTTCATGTTCTCTGTGTATATATAAGCAGCAAAGAATCATGTGGCATCTTATAGACTAACAGATGTTTTCCAGTATGAGCTTTCATGGGTGAATACCCACTTCGTCGGATGCAAGTAGTGGAAATTTCCAGGGGCAGGTATATATATGCAAGCAAGAAGCAAGCTAGAGATAACGAGGTTAGTTCAATCAGGGAGGATGAGGCCCTGTTCTAGCAGTTGAGGTGTGAAAACCAAGGGAGGAGAAACTGGTTCTGTAGTTGGCAAGCCCTTCACAGTCTTTGTTTAATCCTCAGGTGATGGTGCCAAACCCGCAGATGAACCGAAGCCCAGCAGCCCCCCCCCCAAAGTCCGGTCCCGAAGCCCCCCTGCCGCAGGATGGCCACCCCAAGACCCGCCACCGCGCAGCCAGGGAGGCCGAAGTGCTCTCCCACAGGCCCCCGCACACCGCCATTCCCAACATCTGATTTGTGTCCATTCATCCCCCTCCTTAGAGATTGTCCAACCCAGCCAATGCACACAGCAGAGGGGCATCGCCGGCACACGATGGCGTACATTACACTGGTGTAATGGTGGTGATGGTGTACATTACAGATCCAGACTAACACGGCTACCCCTCTGATACTTGTGTATATATATATATATCTTCCTGCTGCATTTTCCACTGCATGCATCCGATGAAGTGGGTTTTAGCCCAGGAAAGCTTATGCTCAAATAAATTTGTTAGTTTCTAAGGTGCCACAAGTACTCCTCTTTCTTTTTGCAGATAAATTAATGGAGGATAAGTCCATGAATGGCTATTAGCCAGGCTGGGTAAGGAATGGTGTCCCTAGCCTCTGTTTGTCAGAGGGTGGAGATGGATGGCAGGAGAGAGATCACTTGCTCATTACCTGTTAGGTTCAGTCCCTCTGGGGCACCTGGCATTGGCCACTGTTGGCAGACAGGATACTGGGCTGGATGGACCTTTGGATCTGACCCAGTATGGCCATTCTTACGTTCTTATGAAGGGAGGGGCAAAAGCCTCTAACAGAGTTTCTGTAGTGTAGTGGTTATCACATTTGCCTAACACACAAAAGGTTCCTGGTTTGAAACCAGGCAGAAACATGCCGGTTTAATTTTCCAAGCTCCTACTGGCCTGTCCCTGCTGTTGAAGGAGCAGCAGTGATTTCTATGCTCAAAAGGTCTGTTATACTTCCCCTGCTCCCACTTTTGTCTCCTCTCCCTCTCTGAATGCCTGTGAAGTGGCTTTCCCCCTCCCCTGCCCTCCTGGAATGCTCCTGGGATGAATGGGCTGGTTGAAGAGCAGAAGAGCTTCCAGGTAGACAAGGTGTCTGGGACTCTAATTAGGCAGCGATCACACACCCAGAGCATGGACACTGCCCAAGGTGGAGTGTGACCAACCAGATGCAGCCAAGTCATCTCTAGTCGCAGGCCATGAAGAGCAGGTCCTTAAAAGGGGAAGGGGCCCTGTGCTCAGGAGAGCACTCACAAGCTTGTACCTCCAGTGAATGCTCTTTGCCCGGACCGCCTGGCCAGTGGTTCTCTGCGTTGTATTTCATTGTGCCTCAGGAAGACTTACCTTCATCGCACCATCCATAGCTGCGCTGTGGGACACTTACCTTGCAGAATCCTGACATCTCCAGTGCCGTGCCTGTCCTGGGAGCGTGAGTATGCGAGTGTGACTCCTCCCGCCCCCCTGTTTATATTGAGGTTAGCTGTCAGTATAATAAATGTGCTGCTTTCTGCCAAACTCTGGTGGGTCATTAGTCCTCCCTACGCTTACTAACTGGCCCAATTTTGGGTAACACCTGCGATAACCCCAACCCCTGCAGGGCAGAGAGTGGTGAAATGAGCTGAGGAAAAAGCCTTGGCATCAGCAGGGGAAAGCTAGAGGATCTTGGCTGGTCACCTTTTGAAGCCTTGTGGCTTGGTCTCCTCTGCCCTGGGAGGTTGGCTTATGGCAGCCGGCTCTTCCTGCTGCCTCCTTTGCATGACTTGCGAAAGGAGGCAGTGAGGCAGGAATGGGGCAAAAAAGGAAAGTCGAGCTGAGGAAGGCAGGGCAGAAGCTAAGCGCCTCAGTGCAGCTAAGTGGGGTTAGTAGAGCGTCACCATTCATTCTGCAAAGCCTGGGGAGGTGCGGTTGGCTACTGGGAGGTAGAATCTTGTGCCTGCCTCTTGGCTTCCCAGGGGTGGCTACTTGCAGCTCAGGAGAAGGACAGTTCTGGGTGAAAGGAAAACAAGCAAAGCTATGGGAGGAAATTTGGGTGCAGGGTGCTGGCTCTGCACTGGGGGAGGGGGTTGGGGTGCAGGAGGGGTGGCGCTTAACCCGGGCAGTGCAGCTCCCAAAGTGACCGGTACACACAACCCTGCGGCAGCAGCTCCTAGGTGGGCCATGCCAGGGGGTCTCTGTACGCCGCTGCCTGCAGGTGCCGCCCCCAGAGCTCCCATTGGCTGCAGTTCCTGGCCAATGCGGGCTGCGGAGTTGGTACTCGGGGCAGGGACAGTGAATGGAGACACTCCCCCCATCCCAGGGGATGCTGGCACATGCCGGCCATTTCTGGAGTGGCACGGAGGGACGGAGGCAGAGTGGGCAGGGAGCCACCTCAGTGCTGCTGGCACATCTCTGCACACCCATGGGGAGGGGAGCAGAGGGCCTCCATGTGCTGCCTGGGGTTGGGGCAGAGCACAGAGCTGCCTCCCCTCCTGGGTGTATTACAGGAGTGGGTGGGTGGGGTCTTTTGGCCTGCAAGGTGCAGCAGGTCGTGCTAGATGATCACACTGGTCCCTTCTGACCTTAAAGGCTCTGAGTCTAAAAGGGAGAGGGAAGTAAAGGAAGTTTTTTAAAAAAATAAACCAAACATTGTAATATCAGGAAAACTCCAACAGCTCATTGTATAGTCCTGCCCCTTTCTTCCTCCACTGTGTGTTGAATGACCTGCAGAACATTGATTCGCTCATTCCCTTGATAAATTGATACAATGTGACTGAAATAAAACCAATTCCCAGGGGAGAAAACATCACATCCCTGCATTTACTGGGATTCGAACCCAGGTCAATTGCTTGGAAAGCAGCTATGCTCACCACTATACCACCAATGCATCTAGCAAAAGTGCTCCTTATGCTTGTCCAATGAGGCTAGACCAGCATTGAGGAGATTTTCTGCCTGTTAAAATGTACTGGATTCTCATCACTAAAAAAAAACCACCTCCATCTTCACTTGGGTTTGAACAATCAGCCTTTCAATTAGCCACCAAAGTTGTTAACCACAGGGTATGTCTACACTACGGGATTATTCCGATTTTACAGAAACCGGTTTTTGGAAACAGATTGTATAAAGTCGAGTGCACGCAGCCCCACTAAGCACATTAATTCGGTGGTGTGAGTCCATGTACTGAGGCTAGTTTCGATTTCTGGAGCGTTGCACTGTGGGTAGCTATCCCATAGCTATCCCATAGATCGAGAATGTGGGAAAGATTGCAGTATATGTGATCTGCATGGTACTGAATTAAAGCTATGCACTGCAGCACTAGAAGCAGACATTTGCCCAGAATCACCCACGACACTGTTTTTGCCCCATCAGTCATTCGGATCTCAACCCAGAATTCCAATGGGCGGGAGAGACTGCGGGAACTATGGGAGTTTGCAAGTTGACAATGACAGTTGCCAGTTATACTGTACCATCTGCTGCTGTCATGGGTGCTCCTGGCTGGCCTCGGTGAGGTCGGCCGCGGGCGCATGGGCAAAAATGGGAATGACTCCCCAGGTCATTCCCTTCTTTAAGTTTTGTCTAAAGGGAGAGTCAGTCCTGTCTAGACTAAGGCAAGCCTACTAAAGAACCAGAGAGGCAAATGGCCGCTCCGGGTCAGAGCCCCAGACATCCCGCAGAAATGATGGGCTGCATGCCATTCTACGGGGTGCCCCTGCAACAACCCCACCCATTGCTTCCCTCCTCCCCCACCCCTCCTGGGCTACCGTGGCAGCTATCCCCCCATTTGTGTGATGAAGTAATAAAGAACGCAGGAATTTGAAACAACACTGACTTTATTGCCTCTGCAAGTAGAGCTCAAAGTGGGAGGGGCAGGCAGCCTCCAGCTGCTATGATATTCCAGGCAGGACTGAATCTCCATTAGACAAAGCTTAAAGAAGAGAATGACCTGGGAGTCATTCCCATTTTTGCCCAGGCGCCCCCGGCCAACCTCACCAAGGCCAGCCAGGAGCACTCACGGGACGACGATGACGGATACCAGTCCTACTGTACCATGTGCCGTCCGCAAGGGAAGGGAAGTGAAGGAGATGCTGCTGAGTATCGCTGCAGCACCATGTCTGCCAGCAGCATCCAGTAGACATACGGTGACATTGCTTTCACGGGGGAAGGGGGGGCGATGACATATACCCTGAACCACCCGCAACAATGTTTTTGACCCTTCAGGCTTTGGGAACTCAGCCAAGAATTCAAATGGTTTTCGGAGATTGCGGGAACTGTGGGATAGCTACAGACGTCAGTCACCCCTCCCTCCGTGAGTATCCATTTCATTCTGTGGCTTTCTGGTACGCTTGTCTCAGCTCCTTAAGTTTCAGCACTGTGTCGAGTTCCTGTTGTGGCCTCTGTCTATCATGGCCTTGGAGATTTTTTCAAATGCTTTGGCATTTTGTCTTTTGGAACGGAGTTCTGATAGAACAGATTCATCTCCCCATACAGAGATCAGCTGCAGTATCTCCCGTACGGTCCATGCTGGAGCTCTTTTTTGATTCTGGAACTGCATTGTCACCTGTGCTGATCGGCGCTCCACGCTGGGCAAACAGGAAATGAAATTCAAAAGTTCGCGGGGCTTTTCCTGTCAACCTGGTCAGTGCATCCGAGTTCAGATTGCTGTCCAGAGCGGTCACAATGGTGCACTGTGGGATGTCACCTGGAGGCCAATACCATTGAATTGTGGCCACACTAACCCTAATCTGAAATAGCAATACCGATTTCAGCGCTACTCCCCGCGTCGGGGAGGAGTAGAGATTCCAGTGTTAAGAGCCCTTTATATCGATATAAAGGGCTTCGTTGTGTGGAGGGGTGCAGGATTAATGCGATTTAATGCTGCTAAATTCGATATAAACTCGTAGTTTTGACCAGGCCAGAGAGAGCAGCAGGTTTCCTCTATTGTTTCCCACGCTTGTTTTGTTGACTAGTTTCTCCTCTGCACCAACTTGCTCTTTTGGTTTGTGAGCCTGTCTAGCTCAGTTGGCAGAATATCAGACTTTTAATCTGAGGGTCCAGGGTTCAAGTCCCTGGTCAAATAATAAGATGCTTATTAAGATCTTAAACTGTCTTTCTCACATCTTCTTTGTTACTTTTTCTTTTCAGGATTTTCCCTTTCCTCAGAAGGGCCTTTTTGTGTCTGGGTTTGAAGGAGCAACTTCCTGACAGCCCCTCTGTCCTTGCAGCCTGGAGGAATAAAGCCTCTGGGCATATAGCATGTTCCTCCCCTGCGCACGCACACACACACACACACACACACACACACAGAATATCCCTAAGGAATTAGAATCAATTGCTGCCTTCCCCTGTCCTGCTGGATACCCAAACGAAGATGCTCTTCAGCCTAAACCCATGTCCCCTCGTTTCCCAGTGCCCCTCAGACCCAACCCTCAGGCCCTCCTATGCTCACTGCTCCTCACTCCCAACCAGAGCCTGCTCCTCTTCACCCTTCTCCTCTGTCCCAATCCACAGCCCCCTCCTATTCCCAGTGCCCCTCAATCCCAACCCACAGGCCCCGTCCTATTCCCAGTGCCCCTCAGTTCCAACCCACGGCTCCCTCCTTCCCTCCAGCAGCAGGTGCTTCAGATCCCCTCAGGAAGATTTTCTTGCAAGGTTTCGTGTATGAGTCTGCATGTGGATTTTACAGTATGTTGGAAATAGTGTCGAAGAAAACTCAGTTCTCGCTTATGTTTAGGTGCAGCAAAAACAAATACTTTATTATAATACTCTAGTGAACACAAGAGGGAGAGAGTGTCAGGAACTGGGTTGCCCCTTGTCCTGAACAGATCTCTCTCAATTAGTAAAACAATCATAACAATCTTTATACCTTCTTAACAGACAGTGGCTAGCAAACTTGCAGACAGTAAAAGTAAACATTTGCATTTGTTTATACATAAGCCTATTCATTATCTTATTTGTCTGCAATACCAGAACAGAAAACAAGACTGCAATTCACAAGGTCATAACGACTTTTCACACAATTCACTCTGCACCAGATACAGGGTAACAGCTTAACCTCTGCTAATTAGCTAACATACATTAAGATCCCTTCAAACCTTTATTAATTAATTCTTGGCCTCCACATTCCCCCCTTTTGTACTTCTAGTACAACAAATACCTCAAATCTCAATTTGCATTAAACCATGGATTTCAGAGTCCACAGGAGACATCTCAACCTTAGGGGTTTTCATGGGATGTAAGGACAATGCATGATTAGCATGAACATGAAAAGTAGTATTACTATCATTACGTCCTTTACAACAACAACAACAATAACATAATCCCACACCAACTAACAACACTACAAACAATAACATCCCCATAGGAATAAAATAATGGGGTTGTTGTACAGTTTTGGTAAGAAAGCACAATACATCAAACTTAGTACATAAAGTAGAAACTCTATAAGCTGTATGAAAGGCATTCTGCTCAGCATGATATATATTCTGAAGCATGTGAATTTGCCCCTGCAACTCAGAGATTCTGCGAACCTCTGGCAACAATGAAAGCAAATTCTGAAACCGATCAGGTACTATCCTAGTCCAATTAAAATATACCTGAAATCTAAGAGCTACATGTAACATTCTATCTGCAGGCCAGTAAATAATATGATTGCCTGCAGCAGTGGTAAGATTAATATGTATATCTTGTAACGTGGTGGCATTAATGTACACACAGCTATCATTAGCCTGAAAAAGTGGGTGTCCTGTAAGGGTAGTCCCTTGACCTTTACCCTCCCAGCAAATATTGTCATAAACAGTGACAACTTCCCCTGGCTTCAGTTTCCGTATACACTGAAGCTGTGGTGGTTCTAACGGCCAAAATGTCCATAAATTCCCTAACCCTATCCAAATATCAGCTGTAATCCCAGGAGCACTAACTAAAAATCGATTAGGAGAATCAGGTGGCCTGACTTCCCAGATATCTCGGTGAATCACCCAATCCCACATGCATCCTCCCCATGGACCCGGCAGGATTCGGTATGTGGGAGCCCACACCCCCTTAACCGGTCCATATGCTTGGAAGGAGCACTGTGAACGTCCACATTTCCATCCAGAAAGTCTCCAAGTATGTCTCCATGGCCACAGATCAGATGGTACTCCTGACGTGTCTGTAAGGGCAGTGGGCCAAGCTTGGTGCACTAGATCATTCCGAATGGCCATCAGCTGGTCATTCAGGAAATCCTGAATTTCCGAACATGCTAGATCCCACTGCAATGCCTTCCCAGCTTCAGTTATATTCAGTACCATCTCTTTCAATAAATTCTGGGTCAGAGAACTAAGGGCGGAAATGACATGTAACTCACCCACGCCGGTTCGCACTTGTGTCAGCTGTGCCCCAGAAATCAGGCCAGTGGCCTTCTCTAATTGGCCCAATTTCTCATCATGCTCCTGGGCCTTAAAAATATTCCAAACAGCAGCTGCAGAATTGGCCCCATCCCACAAGGATCCGGCTAGATCCCTCTTCTTTCTAGAGGAAATAACCCAGGCCCTCAGTTGTGCTAATCTAATGGCAGCCCCTTGGGAACAATTTGGATATGTAGAGGTGATGTGAAAACTAGATAAAGGCAATGTAAACTTCACAGTCCCTAGTGTAGTGTTTAGTACAGTCCACCGATATTCTGGCACATTTCCCCTCAGCGTAGGTCTATACCACATCTGTTGGTTGTAGACCTGCATATATTTCTGAGAGGCATTAATATCAATAGCATAAGAGGGAGTGTATTGCAATAAAGTACAAGTCACATTATCAGTCACTGGAATGGTCTCAAGACAGGTAAAATTTCCAGTAGTAGAACAAACTCTTTGGGTAGTCGTTTGATTATTCACTAATTGGGTAACCAAATAACAATAAGGGCCTCTTTCAGGAAACATAGCACAAATTCCAGGAATAACCATCATATCTACTTCACTATGGAATCCATCAATTTCATATCTAAAGGCTAGGGGCTGATCTGCAGTAATATTATGGATCTCTATTGCCACTGAGCCATTTGTTTTCCACTCAATGGTTCTCTCATATGAAGTCTGTTGAACTTTAAAAAATAGGCTTTCTGAGCAATATTCTAATAAATCACTAAGATGGGAAGGTCTGGGCCAACGAATCTCATTAGAATATACAATTTCGTTTACATCTGGATAAATTACAGAAGTGACGGCCAGGGTTGAGGGGCTAGTGGGGGTAACCTTTGTGGTAGCAAGGTGCTTTTGGTAGTCATTATCTGAAAGCCAATTAGGGAGGGCAATACATCCCCAGGGTACTTGTCCATAAGCACAGAGCCCTGCCCCTGGAAGAAATCCAAGCCACCATTCAACCCCACACGCCCAAGCACGCTCCCCACAGTTCCCTCCTTGCCAATAAACGATGCTTCGTTTCTTCCACCAGGGCCAGTCCATAATGTCTCTTTTAGTCAGGAATCCCTGGACTCCGGAGGAGTTTGCAGAACGAATGCATCTTCTCCTCTTCCCCAAAAACAATCGTGCTCTAGCATGATAAAGGGAAGAGGGTTGTAATGTGGGAATACCTTTAGAAAAATCCAAAGGCACAGTAGGTCCGTCAGAGGACAAGGGAGAGGTCACCAGTACGTCACCTTGTCCTCTTCTTCCGCTGTCCAGCAGGAACAGCAGGGCTAGAAGAAGGAGCACGTTGATCATCAGTAGGTGTGGCCTCCCGAGGTGGAGGGGTCTTTTTGCAGTGCGATGCATGGGTCCAGGCAGGTAGTCCTTGACACTTCACAGCAGTGTTGGTAGTCAACAGGACTTGGAAAGGGCCTTTCCAGCGTGGAGCCAGGGCAGTCTTTCGTTGATGGACCTTTATGTAGACCCAGTCTCCCGGTTCCAATGAGTGGCAAGGTTGCACAGGATCCTTCGGTAAGGCTTCCTTCACCTGTGTATAAAAAGACTTAACACATTTCATTAGTGCCTGACAATACTTAAGCATTATATCATCCATCAAATGAATGTCCATCTGAGCTAAGGTCAGTGGGGGTGCAGTTGGTAGTCGCATTGGGCGCCCCGTCAAAATCTCATGAGGGCTGAGTCCAGTCTTTCGATTGGGAATGGCTCTCATACTCATCAGTGCCAATGGAAGGGCATCTGGCCACTTTAAGTTCGTTTCAGCACAAATCTTGGCCAGTTTATTTTTTAAAATCCCGTTCTGGCGTTCCACTGTCCCAGCAGATTGTGGGTGATGAGGGCAGTGAAGGTTGTGTTGGATCTGCAAAGTTGTACATAACTCCTTTACAATCTGTCCAGTAAAGTGAGTTCCACGATCACTGTTGATACTCACAGGAATGCCAAAACGAGGGACAAAATCCTTAAGCAGAAGTTTCACAACAGTCCTGGCATCTGCCTTCCTGCAGGGAAAAGCTTCAACCCAATTGGTAAATACATCAACTAAAACCAATACATATTCATAACCACAACATTTAGACATTTGAATAAAATCAATCTGAATATTTACAAAAGGTCCCCAAGGAGGAGGGTGGGCTGCTCGCATAGCTTTAACAGCTTTACCAATGTTGTGTTGTTGACAAATCACACAGTGTTGACAGTAGGAATGGGCAACAGAAGGGAAAATGGGTGCAAACCAATCTCGGGCAACTGCAGCAACCATCCCCCCTTTGCTCACGTGTGCCATCCCATGGTATATGCGAGCAAGATAGGGCAATAACATCTTTGGTGCCACCAGGCGACCATCCGGGGCACGCCAAAGATTATCAGAATGTAAAATGCAGCCAGCAGCACTCCAAGAGTGCTTCTCAGTTCTTGATGTTGCCTCCTGGATCTTAGCCAGATCGTCAAGGGAGGCCAGTGAAGGCTGCTTTATCAGTACACAGGAATGTACAGCCTGAGGTGCAGAAAGAGCCGCTGTCCTAGCTGCAGAGTCAGCTAGAGCATTCCCACGGGTAACTTCATCATGAGGGGTCTTGTGAGCAGTACATTTAACAACAGCTATAGCTTTAGGCAACAAAAGAGCATCCAAAAGAGCAGAAACATAAAAACCATTCTTAATAGGAGAACCAGTGGATGTAAGGAAGCCTCTATATTTCCAAAGCAATCCAAAATCATGAACCACTCCAAAAGCATAACGAGAATCTGTATAGATAGTGACCGTTTGATCTCTAGCCAGAACACAAGCTCGAGTCAAAGCCACCAGTTCAGCTACTTGCGAGGAAAACACTGAAGAAAGGAAAGCACTTTCAACAACAGCACAGGTAGTGCAGACAGCATAACCAGCAACTAATGTACCCTTAGAATCTCGCAAGCACGAGCCATCCACAAAATAAAGGAGATCAGGATTCTGCAAAGGCACATCCAGTAAATCATCTCTAGGACGAGTAAGAACAGACGTTACAAACACACAAGCATGTGGGGTTCCATCTTCAGGCCCAGGCAACAAAGAGGCTGGATTAAGAACAGGGCAACGAGCCAAAGTAATATGAGAGGAAGAAAGCAAAACCAGTTCATATTTGATAAGACGAGAAGCGGATAAATGCTGCGTCCTAGATTGCAACAAGAGTGCAGCCACAGCATGCGGAACACACACACTCAAAGGAGAACCCAATACAATAGATTCAGATAACTGAACAGAAAGGGCCGTTGCCGCTACAGCCCGTAAACAAGGGGAAAATCCTACCGCCACAGCGTCTAAGGCAGTACTGTAGTAGGCAATTGGACGGTGTTTGTCCCCGTGCTTTTGCGTTAGTACAGCCAAAGCAAACCCATTACGCCCATGACAGAAAAGAGTAAATGGTGTAGTATAATCAGGAAGTCCCAGGGCCGGAGCAGTAGATAGTCTCTGTTTAATAGCAACAAAAGCGCTCTCAGCCTCTGGGGGCCAAGGAAGAGGTTCAGGGGTACCAGACTTAGTCAGATCCTGTAAGGGTTTAATCACTGTTGCATAACCTAAAATCCACTGCCTGCAATATCCAGTCATGCCCAGAAAAGTACGCATTTGAGAAACAGTACTAGGCCTAGGCATATTTAAAATAGCTGAAATACGAGAGTCTGATAAATGACGCTTGCCATGAGAAATATCATGACCAAGATAATGAACCTTGGGTTGACACAGTTGGAGTTTCTCTCGGGATGCTTTGTGACCTTTGGCAGCTAAAGCAGTTAAAAGAGTCAGAGTATCAGTTTTAGAAGAGTCAAAAGAGAAAGACGCCAGTAAAAGGTCATCCACATATTGTATAAGTACTGATTTTCCAGGGAAAACCACATCATCCAGATCCTTCTTCAGGATCTGAGAAAACAGGGAGGGAGATTCAGTATACCCTTGGGGTAACCTGGTCCAGGTATACTGACATCCTTTATAAGTAAAGGCAAACAAATACTGACTATCTGGGTGAATTGGAATGGAAAAAAAATGCAGAACATAAATCTACAACAGAGAAATAAGTGGCTGACGGTGGAATACAAGAAAGAATAGTAGCTGGATTTGGAACCACTGGAAAAGAAGGCAAAACCACAGCATTAATAGCGCGAAGGTCTTGAACAAACCGATAGGTATTCCTTCCTGGCTTCTTTACAGGAAAGATAGGAGTATTACAAGAACTAATAGTGGGAACAATAATACTCTGTTGCAATAAAGATTCTATAACCGGAGCTATGCCTGCCACTGCTTCAGGACGCAGTGGGTACTGTGGAATCCTTGGCAAAAGCTTAGCAGGGTCCACAAGAATTTTAACCAGCTCGGCTGTTCTAATCTGTCCCACTTCATTTGCATGACGAGACCAGAGATGGGGGGGCACTTGTGACAACAAATGCACAAGGTCAGGGCTGAGTGGAGACTTCGACGCAGCTGGCTCGGATATATGGAGTGTAGCCAACACCAGGTTAGTATTCTCATCAGGAACCTGTAAGAATACGCCATCTGGTGTACAGTAGATGGTACAACCTAATTTACACAACAGATCTCTTCCCAGCAAATTCACAGGAGAAGTAGAACTGAGTAGAAAGGAATGTTTATCTTCTAGAGGGCCAAGACAAATTTCAAGGGGTACTGAGACAGGATGCGAAACAGGACAGTTTGAAATGCCCACAGCATTAACAGACAAAGCGGACAAAGGAACAGAGGGAAACTCCGAGGATCTCAGAGCAGACCTACTAGCCCCAGTGTCTACAAGACAAGTAACAGATTTACCAGCAATATTACAATCAACAAACGGGCCTTCTTGATTAATAGAAATTAAAGGATTCATGATGCAGTTACGTTCCCTCAGGCTGTCCTAGTAAGGGGTTCCTTGTGGGGAGAAAACAGGCGCTTCAGGATTGGGGAACTGAGTAGGATTTTGAGCAAATCGATTTGGACACTCATTTCTCCAGTGTCCCTCCTGACCACACAAGTGGCATGCAGTGCTCCCAGTCGGGGCAGGATTCTGGGCAGGATATGAGGAACCTCGTCCCATACCTCTCCCACGACCTCGTCCCCGTCCTCTTCTCAGTCCCCCACGACCCCTATTCTGATAAGTTTGTAACTGTAAAGCCATAAGTTTTGTTTCACTGGTTTCTTTCTTCTGGTCTATGCAAGCTGTACAATGATTTGCAACTGTCACCAATTCTGAAAGGGGTTTAGTTTGCCAGCCAATACAAATAGTTCTCAATGGTTGCTGAACTTTTGGCAAGAGTCCCTGAACAAAAGCAGCTCCCACCGCTTCCCTGGCATTATCAGCTGGATCAGTAATTCCCGAATGCTGTTCAAAGACCTTAGTCAGTCTATCAAGATAATCAGCAGGGGATTCTCCCTTATTTTGTTTACAATTTGCAATCTTGGTCCAATCTGTTTTCTTAGGACAAACTTCTGAAATAGAGGTCAAGAGACGATTCCTAGCCTCTGTCAAAGCATCCCCAATACCAGGGTCGGCATCAGGCCAAGCTGCCTGTCTGTTAAGGCGTTGCTGTACTTCGGCGGGCAGTACAGCTCGTAAAAGTTGATTAATATCTGCCCAAGATGGATTATAGCACTGAATCACTGTCTGGAGCTCTTCTCTAAACTTTACTGGCTCCTCCCTGATTTTAGGAAATTCTTTCACCAAGTTTCTAAGATCTCCAGGTGTCCACGGGGCATGTACCTTAATTAACCCCCCTATCGCTCCAGCTCCAGGCAAGTCCCTTAAAGGAGCCTGGAGTGCCTGTGTCGTGCTTCTAAGAAAGTAGCCGGCATGGTTATCAGCAGAAGCAGGGTTAACCGGACTACTGGTGTCAGTCAGTAGGGAAGAAGATAATTCTTCCGAAGAAGGAGAATGAACAACTTGTGCAGTTGATAATTGCGGCGATGAAACAATTACTGCCTGCACAGCCCGAGAAGGGGGGGCCGAGGGGGAAGCCTGCTGCGGCTGTGGAATGCTGCTAAAAAAATCCACTATATCTTCTGTAGTCTCCTCCTCACTTTCAGGTTTAACTAATTGAGGATAAAGAGAAGCAGAGGGCTGCACTGAAGCAGGAAGACATTTGGATGTCTGACATTTAAGTTTTAAATCTTGTACTTCAGTTTTTAATTTCTCCTGGGAGTCCTTCAGACTCCGCACCCGAGACTCATGGAGTCTCTTTGTTGCTTCCTCCCACCAAGACAGAAACTGCTCGCACTGCGCAGCAGAGGTGTGTGATTTAAGGGCTTCACGGAGGCATGTAAGTTTATCTAACTCAAAGGTACCTTCTAATGGGCATTGTTTAAATGAATTTTCACGCGTGTACAGATTCCAATCATTTAAATACCTGCAGGTTTTAGGACCATAATGTACGTACATGTAATATGCTGGGGTACCCTTAGGGGGTAAAGTGGAAAGTTTAGACTGTTCCCCCCCCATGTTCCAGTCACACCAACTGAAGGGGTCCCTGTCCGCGCTAGCGGACCAGAATCTAAGAATCCCTCCCTACAGGGCACTCACGTACAGGAGAGACTCACAAGAAAGACTACGACCCTCGTACATCTCCTTTCAGCAAAGAGCGTCGGCTAAAGACTCCATTTCCGGGAGATAAACCCGCATACTCTAATTGCATCCAGGGAGACGATCAGATTGTCAGTAGCCCACACAGAAGGGAAAGGAGGGAAGATGGGTTCACACACTCCTAGACCCAGGCAGCTTCCTCGCCGGACTATGCCAAGCTGAGTCAGCCCACCGTGGGTCGGATCTCCTAAAGATCCACTAGTTACTGGGCTTGCGTTAGACTACTCCTGATCATTAGCAATCGCTTCACAGGGCAATCTGGGCGTCTTCCAGCAACGAACACTCACACAGGTATACACACACACACACACACCAAGGCCTCTTTTCCTCTATTTAACCCTTTTTTAACCTTTTTAAAAAAAATTTTCTTTTTTTTATTTTATTTTTTTTTTTTAACCAAGATGCATCATTACCTGGTCCGGACCAATACCATGAGGCGGTATGACAACCCCTCTTGAGGCGGTAAAAACCCCTCAGCACCGGTGCATTCTAATGCATTACCTTATGCATTACCTGTTGGCCAACTCAGCAGTTCCCAGTACTGCTATAACTAACCTTCTTGGGGCCTCTCCCCAATACCACTCTGCATTTGATCCTGCTGCACAGTCAAAAGTTCAGATGGCGTGAGCCCAACAGAAACAGACGTCCCCCACAGACAGTCCTCCTCCGATACCCCAATAGAGATTTCAAAAGGTCTCTTACCTCTTTGTGGCGCCATGGGGTTCGAAGGGGAACGATCCGTAGCAGCCGTCTGTGTGTCCGTGGGCGTTGCCATCCCGGACGAGCCCCCAAATTGTCGAAGAAAACTCAGTTCTCGCTTATGTTTAGGTGCAGCAAAAACAAATACTTTATTATAATACTCTAGTGAACACAAGAGGGAGAGAGTGTCAGGAACTGGGTTGCCCCTTGTCCTGAACAGATCTCTCTCAATTAGTAAAACAATCATAACAATCTTTATACCTTCTTAACAGACAGTGGCTAGCAAACTTGCAGACAGTAAAAGTAAACATTTGCATTTGTTTATACATAAGCCTATTCATTATCTTATTTGTCTGCAATACCAGAACAGAAAACAAGACTGCAATTCACAAGGTCATAACGACTTTTCACACAATTCACTCTGCACCAGATACAGGGTAACAGCTTAACCTCTGCTAATTAGCTAACATACATTAAGATCCCTTCAAACCTTTATTAATTAATTCTTGGCCTCCACAATAGGTTGGGGTGCTTGCCGAAATGATCACTTTTGGCTGGTGTTGGATTCCTAGTCTCCATGTTATAGGGGCAGGAGAAATAAAGGGTTGTTATCCTTGTTGTGTGAATCGAGGGCAGCACAACTGTGCTTGGCAGACCCCGATTGAGGGACTCACCCTCAATTCAATAGCACTTGCTAGGCAGGGGACAGGAGCTCCAAAGCCAAGTGGGCCGGGGTCTGGGTCCCAATACGAAAATGTAGGTGTCAGACCAACGTTAGGACAGGGTGGTTGTGGAGAGATGAGTGAGTCCCTAGACAACATAGTGAGTACGGTGCCTTCTTATTTTCCCCCTTTTCTACCCAGGCTGGCAGGTGAACTCTACAGAGGCACCTCTGGGCTTGCACTGACAAAGGACAACAGCTGTGAGTGGGGTGCAGAGAGGGGATGGCTCATATTAAAGGACTTTTGGTTGCTGGACTTACGAACCGTAGGGAGAAGGACACTGCCCAGCTTATTTGGGGGGTGGGTCTTTCCCTCGTGGTTTATGTTTATGTGTTGGGGCTGCTGACATGACTTCTGTTAACCCTGGGCGTACACTGCAGTGTAGACATACCCTGAGAGGGCATCTATACTGTGATAAAATCCCTGTGGCCCGGCTGGCCTGGATGATCTGATTTGGGCTCCTGGGGCTCAGACTGGAGCCGAGGCTCAGAGACCCTCACCCCTCGTGGGGTCTCGGAGGCTGGGCTGAAGCCCAAGTGTTTACACTGTAATTTTATAACCCTGCAGCACAAGCCCCACAAGCCTGAATCAACTGACCCAGGGTTTGAGAATAGTGACTTGGGTGTGTTAATGGCAGTGTAGACATAACGCTAGGCTATGTCCACACTGCAATGAAACACCCTCGGCTGTCCCGTGCCAGTGCAGGCTCCCAGGCTAGGGCCGTGGGGTGGTAAATTTGCACTGTAGACATCTCAGCTCAAGCTCAATATCAGGCTCTGGGACCCCACAAGGTTGGGAGGGAGTTTAGCAAGCGAAAAAGGCAAAATGACAGTGAAGTATTACCCTGGACTCAATGGCATTTCTCCATTGGTCTGTCTGCTTTGGGGCAGGGAATCCTGCTGCATTCGTTATTTCAAAGGGTGGTTTAGGATTTTCATTCTCACACACGGTGCACAAAGCAGGACTCAACCCTTGGTGGAAACTAAATGAGCCGCTCACAGATTCTAGCAGCCCCAATGAGCCATTTGGTGTGAGAGCTCAGACCTGCCCCTGTCCCAGAAGAAGGGGGTCATCTGCGAGGGGCTTAGAACACTCATCTACCAGCTCCTAACTCCCAAACTTTCAGTAACTCTGTTATCAGTGCCTGTGAGTGTAATTTACACCATAAAAACAGCCACCCTGAGCTAGACCAAAGGTCCCTCTAGCTCCTTATTTTGTCTTCTGACTGTAGCCAATACCAGGTGCCCCAACAGCCAGTCAATAAGGTACCACTGGGTTGAGGTGGTTTTATTTTGTCACCAAAACAGAGCAGTTTTGTCACCAGACGTGGCATTGCAGTGTGTGCACCAGCCACAAGCTGCCAACCGAGGGAGCATTGTGTGTTTTTCACACACCTGAGCAATATAATTCTGCTGAAATACCTTTGTAGTGTAGACCTGGACAAAGATTCACACACATAGCTTGCAAGGAAAACGTCACCTGCGCCTCTGCTTTGCAGAATCCAAACATAATCAAAGCTTGTCAGGCCACGGTGGGGATGTCAGGGATTCAGGTTTGGGCAGACATGATACCTTAATCACAGGCAGGCACCATGGCTTAGCTGGTTAAAACACCTGTTTTGTAAACAGGAGATCCTGGGTTCAACTCTTAGTGGTTCCCTGGGGAGTGGATTTTGATGCACCTGGCATTGGCTACTGTCAGAAAACAAGATTCAGAGCTAGGTGGACCAATGATCTATCCCAGTGTGGCTATTCCTATGGTTTAAATTACACTTACAGGCACTGATAACAGAGTTACAGAAAGTTTGGGAGTTAAGAGCAGACAGACCAATGGAGAAATGCCATGAGTCCAGGGTAATACTTCACTGCGGTTTTACCATTTCCACTTGATAAACTCCCTCCCAACCTTCTGGGCTCCTAGAGCAGGGTACAGAGTCTGAGCTGAGACACATACACTGCAACTTTATCCAGACCAAGCTGCAAGATCCTGATTAATATGACATGGGCCAGCCCTGGGTGTTTCATTGTACTGGAGATGTAGCCTAATGTTATGTCTACACTGTGATTAAAACACCCAGGGCACATGTCTCAAATCCCAGGTCAGCTGACTCAGGCTTTTGGGGGTTGGGCTGCAAGACTATAAAATTACAGTGCAGACAAATGGGCTTGAGCCCAACCTCTGAGACCCCACAAGGGGTGAGGGTTCTGAACCCAGGCTTCAGTGTGAACGCAAATATCTGCACCACAGTTTTTAGCCCCACAGCTTTAGCTCCAGGAGCTCAAGTCAGATGACCCAGGCCAGCTCTGCTGCCATCTTTATCCCAGGAGAGATGGACTCTAAGGGTACGTCTCCATTGCAATGTAAGCCCAGGTGTGGCACGCTATGCTCAAAGCAGCACCTGGAAGCCCCATATTCACCACTCTCATATAATGATGACATGGTTTGTACAAAGTCTGCCTGGTGAGGTATCATTTCCAAAGTCTTGATCTGTTGAACATTAATATCTTGTTGGATTGTGTGTGCTCGCATTGGTTGGGAAGTTATGAAGTTTTGCTCTGTGTGTGTTACTGAGATATGTTATGAGGTTGAGAAATGCCCCACCAGCCTTTCAGGTGTAACAATGGAGGAGCCAGACTCGCTGCTGGCCCATTAAAGGGATCCACACTCCCAAGGACTATCCCAGGAACCGTCTACAATGCAGGCTTCTCCGAGATAGCACAGCGACAATGGACACTGCTTGACTCACATCGTAGCAAAGGAGCTTCCTAGTAAGTTGGAAGAAACTATGAAAGGGGGGTAGAGACATTATGAATTGGCCTCTCTCCCCCACAACTCAATACCTGTAAACACATCTGGAGGACAAACACTGAACTGAGATAAATCAGAAGAGAATAATATTAATACATTCAAATCAAAGTCCCCAAACAGACTAGTATGGGTGTTTCAGCAGAAAATTTTCAGTTTGGGGAATTGTGTTTTCTCAGTCAGACCTTGCCAAGGGAAGCAGGGAGAAAATGTTGGAGTTGCCTCCTTCAGAACAGCTCGGCCTAGACACTAGCTCTGGTTCACTGCTCTGGCCTTGCTCGGGTTGAGGGTATTTTAATAATTTGGGCAGGTCCCAGGGTGTTTGGGGGAGATGATGAGGATGTTTCCTTTTGAGATAAAAACTAAGAAATACAGCACTAGAGAAATTTTTTTTTAGAAATCTGAGATTTAGACATTTTATTTAAAGCAAGGGAGTTCTGAGTTTCTGAGAAGGTTTTTGTTTGCAAGAAGCAACATTGTTTGATCTGTCATTGTACCAAAGGGGGAGATGGTTGTCTACAAAGGAGGGGTGAAAACTAAATGCAGCTGATTAGAGTGCGATTTTAACCCATGCGTGCAGAGCACAATGGATTAGTAGCCCATCTTCTTAACCACTCAGCCACCTCATCTGAACTGCTAAAAAAGGGACAGGAGGAGAAATCTAAGGCCAGCAGAGATAGGGACAACATGGAGTTTTTACATACTAAGCGGAAGCAGGGGCAGGGGGCGGAAGCAGGGGCTGAATGAGCTCCCCCCTCACATCTAGTGAGGAACTGGGGGAAAGACTTCAGGAACAGACCGTGTTTGCACAGACACACCTACTCTGACTAGCTATGCAGCATGACGGGGCCAAAATGACCCAAAATGACCAGTTTTGGCTGGTGGTGGGTTACAAATCACTTTAGGATTGAGTGGAATGAAATGTTATTATCCTTCCTGCATGAGTGAAGGGCAGCAGAACATACCTAGTCAGTCCTGATCGAGGGGTCGGTGGGTGAGGAATAGCTTTTATTGGACTTTGTAGAAGTGATTGAGAACATCACCCTAAACCAGTGGTCCCCAAACATTTCACACTGTGCCCTCTTAGCCATGGCTGTGGCCCCTCGGAAGCCGCAGTCAAGAACCGGGGCTGGGAGTGGGGCTGTTGCTTGCTGGGGAGAGGGGTGCAGACAGGGGTAAGGGGGTCGAGGCTGAGCTGGGAGCCAGAGCCCCAGGCTGAGGGTGGGGTTGGGGAAGAGCTGGGACAGAGTGGGGCTGAGTTGTGCTCCCTCTGTGCCCTCCATGGGGGCTGGCTCAACCCTGAACATTCCTCTGTGCCCCCCTAGGAGGCATGCCCCACATTTTGGGAATTACTCCCCTAAACTGACCCCTAGTCACTAAGCAGGGGCTAGTGATGCCAAAGCCCAGGGACAGGGAGCTTTGCCAGAGTGGAGCCTGCAGGTCACATGCTGGGGGCTGACACAGGCTCAGTGCTCTGGACCAGCTCTGAACCAAACCCAGGCAGAGTCCTCATCAGTGTGACACCGCCCAGGGGACGCTGTTGCTGCGGGAAACCTCCTGGCCTTCAGCACGTCCTGGGACTGACCTTGGACCTTTCAGCCCCCCTGTTCCATGCCAGGAGCTTCCTGTAGTGAGTCACCTTAGCAGGACACCTGGGAAAGCCTTACACACCGCCCGCCCCGGGCCCGAACAGGGCCAGCTTTAGGCCAATTCCACCAATTCCCCCGAACCAGGCCCCACACCTAAGAAAGCCCCGCGCCCAGTGGCAGGGCCACCGGGGAGGTGGGGGGCAAATGTTCTGAGGGCTGGAGAAAAATGCCTTCTAGTGAGCTATTGAACGAGCTCAACCTGTTTAGCTTATCAAAAGAAGATTGAAAGGTGACTTCATTGAAGTGTTGAAGGGCCTTAATGGAGAGAAAAGACTGGGTATGAAAGGGCTCTTTAATCGAGCAGAGAAAGGCATAACAAGACCCAATGGCTGGAAGGTGAAAAGAGACAAATTCATATTACAACTAAGGGACAAATATTCAACAGCCAGGATGATTCACCACAGGAACAAGCTACCAAGGAAAGTGGTGGATTCTCCATCTCCTGATGTCATTTAATGAAGACTAGATGCCTTTCCGGAATGTGTTTGCCCCAAAAGTAGCTATTGTGTCATACCTGTGATATGCAGGGGGTCAGATTAGATGCTCTAATGGTCTCTTCTGGCCATAAAGTCGACTAATCTCTGAAAAACTGAGTGTAGCATTGGGAGCAGCATCTGATGTTTTCCTGTCCAGCCGGCTTGCTTCCTAGAATGAACGCTCCTTGAGTGGGGTGACCACAGGGAGTAGCTCAAACCTCCAAAGTGCCTGGCCAGGGGTAGGACATTAGCACAGCAAGGGAGGGGTGTGGCAGTGACATCACAAAGGCCTTTTGCAGGACCTCAGACTATTGGTCAAAGGTGGTGGGGAGGTGGTGACCTCACAGAGAGATGCTGACATCAGCCAGGCAGGACAGGGGCGAGCGGCCAGGGAAACCTCAGAGACCCCTGTGGCTTTGCTTCAGCAAGTCTCCTTCTCGAGGTCTCTCTTTGAGGACTGAGAGAGTATTCGGGTTCACGGACGTGAGCGCCAGGAGGAACCTCTTTCGAGTTTTCTCCTTCCCTTTGCCTGATTTTACTAGAAAACAGCCGTCCCTGTTTAGAAGGTAAGAGCCTCCTCGAGGTTTGAAACCTGTTCAGTCTGATCCATCTGGTCACAGTTGAATTCTAGGCATGGAAAACACGAGCTTAAGGAGGCAGAATTTTATTCCGCACCTGGGATTTTGTCCCTTAGAATCACTGGGGACATTAGGGTTTGTCCTTTTGGTTTCACCTTTTCCTCCATCCATCCCTTCCTCCTTTCTCTTTGTCTCTTGCTTCTTTTGTCCTTTCTCCTGTTCCCCTCCCAACACCAGGAGGGGTGTGTGTGTGTGTGTGTTGCGGGGGAGCAGTGTGGTTTTTCCCCGTGTAGCCAGCACCAGACCTGGCACCACCCCCAGCTCTGCCCCCTTCCTGCCACTGTGACCCCATCTCACCTCCTGACCCTGGCTGGGCGTCCTGGCCCCTCGTAGCAGGGGGCTGTGCAGGAGGGTGCAGGGGGGTCTCCTTGCAACCATGAGTGGGTGTCTGGTGGGTGCTGTCACCTCCGCCAGAGACCCCCAAGAGACTCACTAGCTTCCTCCACATGCGGGGAGGGGCTCCTACTTTCTGACTTGGGCGGGGGGAGATTCCGTGATGTCAGAGCCCGTGAGGGGAGGGGATTGAATCATAGTCTGGAGTGGCAGGGCAACCCCCTCCCCCAGTCAGATTCCACTAGGGGGCTGGGCTGGGATCTCTAGGGAGGGAGACACAGGAAAAAACACCCACCACTATGGAACCCAGGAGTCCTGGCTCTCAGTCCCCCTGCTCTCACCTCTAGACCCCCCAACCTCTGCTCCCAGAGCCAGGGATAGAACCCAGAGGTCCTGGCGCCCAGCCCCCTCCCTGCTCTGACCACTAGACTCCACTCCCCTTTTAGGCTCGCTGCCTCTTCTATCCACCCAGCCCACCTGTCCATCCCTTTTCTGCAGGTTTCTGGGGTGTCACCCCTGCTCTGCATTCCCCCAGAGCAGCCCAAGGCTTTTCCTCCCCCCAACCACACATCCTCTCCCCCTCGTGCTGGATCATCTGCTTGGCCCCCCACCGCCTCTCGAGGTGCGCTGTGCGGCGTGGCTGGGGATTGTGCAATGGCCCAGCACCAGGCAACGCAGAATGGACACCACACGCCCTGCCCCACCCCACTGGAGCTGCCTTCCAGGTGCATCGGAGCCCAGCGCCCTGCACCTGTTCCCTCCTGCCCCACAGGGGGTGAGCTGCAGCCCCCGCCATGCTCTGCAGAGGGGAGAAGGGTCAAGCCAACCAGCCCATTTAGGATGGGGGAATCAACACCCTTTTTTCTGCACAGCCACTGACCATCAGCAGGATTCCTCCTTCTCCTCCCTTCTGTGCCTCATGTGACTTAATCTCCACACCTAGACAGCCGGTCCATCCGCTGCACCCCAGTCCCCCATGCCTGAGCCTCCCTGCCAAAGCCCTGCACCTGGCTCCAGAGAATTAAATCTCACATCTTGCTGGGAACTCGACTTCTTGTGCCCAGAGAGTCTCAGGCCCCCTCAGTAGATGACCCGAGTCTGAGAAACACAGTGTCCGTCTTCTCTAAAGAAGTTCTTGGAGAGATTTTTTTTTCTTGTGTAACCACGTGGCCTAATGGATAAAGCGTCTGACTTCGGATCAGGCGATTGAGGGTTCGAGTCCCTTCGTGGTTGTGCTGGTGCAGTTTTACCTTTGGGCTGAACGTCCTGCTCCCTTCAGGGCTGGAACCTCTTCTTGGCCGCTCAGGCCAGTGCTCTGGCTTCAGCTAGAGCCCCAGGAAGGAGTTGGGGGTTGGGTGTCACAAAGGCTGGGGCATGAGCCCCAGGTGCTTCCAGTCTCGCCTTTAACCTTCCTGACTTGCCAAAGAAAATGGGCGGCTGCCCAGGCTAGAGTGTGGAGCAGTTTCCCTCTTCCAAGTGTGCACCTGTCCCTGTGCTGGAGGCGGGTTGCTACATAGCACCTTGGGAGCCTGGGTGTTTTGCCGCTTCTCGCCAGCTGGGGAAAAGCCTCTTGGGGATAAATCTCCTGCCCCACTGCCAAAGTGAGCACCTGGAGTGGGAACGGTAAGAGGCCCCACCGGGGGGGTGGCCCTGCTTTCCTACCGTCTTTTGATGCTGGCCACAGAGCGACAGCAGCTGCCCCACATGCTGGTCTGTGGGTGGCCTTCAGTGGGGGTTTGGCATGGCAGGGAGCAGGCTGGCTAGGGGTCTTTGTCGCTGTCTGCTGGCCACACATAGGCATGGTCCTCCCCTCCTCTGAACAGCCAGAGTTAGTCTGTGCTTAGAAAGCAGAGACACAGGAGACTCAAGACAAGAGGGTGAGAAAGATTGAGAAAGGGCCTATGGAGACAGCCCACACTACAAGGACACTGCCTGGTTAAGGGATGTGGAGGCAATTGAAATGTGCTTGGGAGGATGGTGATGAGGGATTGAAAAAATGTTGGATTCAGTGAAAGATGAGACCAAATGAGGGAAGCTGAATGGCAGCTCCACGTAGGGTCATTGTGATCAAACACCCCACCCACGGGCACCTCGAACTGTGCTAGACACAGAGAAAAGGCAAAGAGGGATCTAGCCCCCGAGTGATCCCCTTCTGGGAGAAGAGCCCCTGGATAATTAGGAGGTGGCTTGGGAATGGAGTGGAAGGTCCCTCAGGACGAGGAGAGAGAAAGGCCTCAGAGCTAGGGACACTAGGCAATACGAGTGAAAGGGCTTCACGCCCTCCAGCAGCAACAGCTGAGGGCTGCAGGTTCGGACTGAGATCCCTGGGGAATGTCTCCATCCTCATCTGGTGTTGGTTTAGATTTAAACAATGATGCAGCCTCTGCTCCTGAGCAAAAGCACCGGAACTTCGGTAGAAGTCGGGGAGCCCCGAGGCCCTGCCCTTCTCCATGGCCCCAACTCTCCTCCTCCCCTGGAGGCCCTGCCCCCAAGCCAGGACAGATGCTGAAGTCGGGCCATGGTAAAAGCCACCTAGGGAGCCCCAGCCACTATGGGGAGCTCCAAACCCTCCACCTGCCCTGGGCTAGGGGCCGGGGTGCCGAAGAGCCTGTGGTCATCAGCTGAGGCAGCCAGGAATGCAGCTATGAGACAGCCCAAAGGAGGGAAGGCATCTCTAGCTGGACTCTCAGGTTCAATAGCATGGGGCCATCTGGACCAAAGATCTCCCTTGAGTGGGCATTAGTAACCAAGCAGGAGGGAAAAGAGAGACTTTTGTGCAATTGGGATGCTGAGCAGTAGGGCCTCTGGGGCTTCGTACCAATACGACGCAGCTCCAGCAGGTCCTGCCAAGCTCTGAACTGGGACTGTGAGAGTCAGAGGCCCGAGGGCCGACCATCACCCCACGGGACCAGCTGGCTGTGGGTTTTCTGCAGAACACCTGTGACCACTAGTATTCACATGGCAGACTTGTCCACTGCGCTCCTTGGTTCTCTCCAGCTGTTCCCTCCCTCGAGACCCTGTCTCCTCCCCCATCTCAGGTTCTCGTCTCTGCTCTCACCCCACCCCCTTTGTTTTCTCAGGGACCTAGCCCCACATTGCTGTGTTGGCCACTATCCCGTTTAACCTTCCAGATCGGTTGGGCCAGGAGCACATTCCCAGGTGGTTCTCCCCTAGGCAGAGAGCAGTGATGTCTGGTGTGTCCTCACGGGAAACCAGCTCCCAAAAACAGAGCCAGGAGCTGGTCCTAGCGCATCCCCCATCCGCTGTGAGGAGAGAAAATCACCCCCAGCCCAAGGCCCAGCTGCAAAGCGCTTGCTGAATTACAGGCTGTCTTGGAAGCCCACTGCACTGTGCTGGGCCCACAAATCCCTCTCCCCAGCCACAGGGGGACTTCAGTGTCACCGAAATCAGAGCCGGGGGGAAGGGAGCAGACGGGGTTAAACCCTGTGGTGCTTATGGCCACCACATGCATTGGTCTCCCCTCAGGCAGGGGACTCACAGGCCCTGGATCCCCTGCACCCTATAGCCTGGACCTCTGACACCCCCAGACCCAGCTGGGGAGCTGCTGTTGCAGCCCCTCTGGGGGAGAAGTGGGAACCACACTCTCCAGTGGCAATAGTTCAGAGGTGGCCACAGACTCTGTGACTCAGGCAGATGGGGGCTTGGCTCTGCATCGCCCCTGGCAGAAAGAACAGAGGCTGAGGGGGGCACAAGAAGGGGCCAAGGTGACAAACAGGAACAGGGGAGATTTTCTTCTTGTTGCAATTCATCAAAATCTCATCCCTGGAAAGCTCCAGCAGGGGGGAAGCTCAGCCCACCAACCCCTCAGTGAGCTACATAGATACAGGGCCGTCCTTACCCAGACGCAAACTACGCAGCTGTGTAGGGTGCCAGGAAATCTGAGGCACCAAATTGCCCCAAATTTCCTGGTGCCCTACGCAGCTGCGTACTGCTCCAGCAGCCAGCCCGATCCCCCGGCTGGCTGAGCCGGCCAGGAAAGCTGCCCCTGCCCCTGCTCCACCATCTCTTCCTCAAAGCCCCACCCCACTTGTCTGCCCCCACCCCTGCTCCACCCCATCCCTCCCCTCCCCCCCCACTCCACCCCTTCCCCTGAGCTACATCCCGGTGGACGGCAGGAGGGATCAGGCGCACCCGGCACTCACTGGGCGGTGGGAAGTGGAATGACCTGGCCCCAGCCTGCTCTGCTCCACCAGCTCCCAGCCGCGCCGCTGGTGAGTGCTGGGGGGTGTTTTCCCCCCCACCCCCCAAGTGCCAAGGCTGGGAGCAGAGTGCAGCAGGCTGGGGCCGGATCACTCCACTTCCCGACGCCCCATGAGTGTGGGGTCAGGCCTGCCCTGCAATTACCGGGCGGCGGGAAGTGGAGTGACCTGGCCCCAGCCCGCTCCGCTCTGCCAGCTCGGGCTGGGGGACGGGGGTGCCCTATAGGGCACCAAAATGTCTAGGGACAACCCTGAATAGATCATTTTCCCACAGGGACCGATGGCTGTTAGAATAGAGATATTCAGGCTGCCTGCACAGGCCTAGACTTTAAGAACTGCGGTGTCAGAGCTGGGAAGGGGGACACTGGGGAACAGACTCTGTCGGTGTATAGAGATAAGCCCGACTGGTGTGAAGGGCTTCGGAATCTGCTTGCTTGGAAACTAACCCCAGTAAACATCCCTTTGTCTGCGCTTCCGACTTCTGGTCTTTTGCTGCTTGCTGCCTGCGTGACAAGAGCCAGGGAAGTGGGCGGGGGAAGGGAAAGCCCTCTAACAATGGCTCCTTGCTCCTCTCCCTCCAGGCTCAGGGATGGGCAGGACTCCAGGCTCTGCTTGAGGGATCCTGGCACAGGGGCTGGCAGGGAGAAAGGATTGTAGATTCTGACCTGAGCTCTGGAGAGGAGGTAATAAGTGAAGGGGGCATTTTTGACTCCTCCCCTCCTCAGGGTCCCCTGGGCTGGAATTCTACCATCCACAGGGCCAAATGAGGGAGTGAAGCCATTTGGCTAATGAAAACCAGTGCTCCAGGTGAGGTTTGAACTCATAACCTCAGCATAGCTCCTCTCAGCACTGCCCTATAAGTACTGTGCATGAACCAATTGTGATTCTCCCAGTCCCATAGGTTGATACAGGCAAGGAGTGACCCCAAAACATTCTCAGTGGGGCTGAGAGCAGGTAGCGACAAGTGTTGTACTCGGTGGGGTGGATTCTTCTTAAGGCTTCCAGGCACCATTTGACCCTTTTGTTCTTCCCTGTGTAATAACCGAGCTGGTTAAGACTCAATGGAGAGTCTTGCTGCAGACCAACAGATCTGAAATCACTGATAACCAGCTCTAAGCATTAGTCCTGCTTTGGGACAGTGTCTCTCATGCAAGAAACTGCCCAGTCTGCGCTAGCAGTGAGGCTCCCTCACTAACAGCTGAAATCAGGGAGAGCTGTGTGAAGTGCAGGGCCCCAGGGGTGCCTGAACAGGGGGGAACAACACCCCAGGGCTTTTAAACATGGGAGGGCTCTGCCTTGCCACTTTGTAATGACCGTAAGGGCGAGTGAGGGGGGGAGGGACGGAGAGCAGCGAGCGGCAGGAGGGGTCTTGGGGGAAGAGGCAGTGTAGGAGCGGGGCCTTGGGGAGAAGGGGGGGCAGGGGCGTGGCCTCGAGTGGAACGGGTGGGGCTACTGTTTGGGCTCTGGTGGCTGCTACTTTTAGGCAGGGCAACTGCGGGGGGCAAGTGGGGCAATTTGCCCCACAAGCCCTGGCCAAGAATCCCTTCCCTAGCTAGAGGTGCCTTTTTAATTTTAACTCACCCGGCAGCGGTCCGGGTCTTCGGATGCACTTCCGCAGCGGGTCCTTCAGTGCTGCCGAAGACGTGGAGCGAGTGAAGGACCCGCTGCCACTGAAGACTCAGACGCCACCCAGTGAGTACAAGCACCGCAGCGGGTGGCTCCTTTTTTATGTCCGCTCCCCCGCTTTGCCCCAGGCCCCCCAATCCTCTGGGTGGCCCTGCTTTTAGGGAACCTGTTCCGCTCCTGGTGGGACCACAAGGTGTCAAATGGTGCCTGGAACCCTTAAGAAGGATCCACCCCACCAAGTACAACACTTGTTGCTACCTGCTCTCAACCCCACTGAGAATGTTCTGGGGTCACTACTTGGCTTTATCAGAATAGGGGGGTCTCAGAGAATTATAATGAGCAGGTGCTCCAGTGGTGCAATTGGTTAGTACACAGTATTTATGGGGCAGTGCTGAGAGGAGCTATGCTGAGGTTGTGAGTTCAAGCCTCACCTGGAGCACTGGTTTTCATTAACCCAGTGGCATCAACCCCTCATTTGGCCCTGTGGAAGGTAGAATTCCAGCCCAGGGGACCCTGAGAAGGAGTCAAAAATGCCCCTTCAATTATTACCTCCTCTCCAGAGGACAGGTGAGATCTACAATCCTTTCTCCCCCTGCCAGCAGAGCCTGGAGTCCTGCCCATGGCGTCTGTGCTATTGACAAAGACTAAGTGACAGGGACAAAACACTCAAATCCCACCTGGTGCAGGGAGCCAGGTTTCTTCTTCAAATTCTGTCGTTCGTACATTTCCAGGTCTGGGAATGTCTCCCAACAGCATTGAATGGGAAGCTGCCTGCAGAACAGTTACACTGCACAGAGCTCCTGTGGAGGAGGGGTGGGAATTAGTAACATTTTGAGGATTGTTTGGGAAATGAGCCTTTGCTGACAAGGTTTGTCTCTGTTCATATTTCACCTTCAGGTGTTATGCTGAGGGATCTTTAGTATATTTTTGGGAGGTTAATAACTATCTCCTCAACTTTATTTACTCAGCTTAAAAATTGGTGTCACCTGATTTTTGCATCTCCCTGTGAAAATGCAACTGACACGTGTGGCTTTCTACAGGGGGTCATGATGTTAAAGTTGAGGAATTAAGTCTCTGTACTTCTGGGGGGGGGGCTGTTGCTTTTTTACAGCTGCCTCACGGCCAGGCACACCGGGCTGTTAGCTGCACCCACTTTCCTTGCCAGGGGCCCCTGCTGAACCCTGGGCAGCTGCACTGCCGTGCTGGGGTGACTCTGCAGGTGGAGAAGCTGCTGTGGAGCAATGTAGAGCAGGCGCAGGAAGGAGCCGGGGTCACTATTCACATTCTGAACTGCACAGTTTTCCAAATTTGGGAATAGATTCATCGATTCATAGACTTAAGGTCAGAAGGGACCATTATGATCATCTAGTCTGACCTCCTGCACAATGCAGGCCACAGAATCTCAGCCACCCACTCCTGTAACAACCCCCTAACCTATGTCTGAGTTATTGAAGTCCTCAAATCGTGGCTTAAAGACCTCAAGGTGCAGGGAATCCTCGACCAAGTGACCCGAGCCCCATGCTGCAGAGGAAGGCGAATGTCTGAGAACAATTCTAGGGGAAGGTGAATGCAGAGCAATGACACTGGAGTTTCCCAGACCTCCAATGGGGGCAGCATGGACATTAATAATGGGAAGACCATTTGTGAAATTAGTCGTCACTGACAAGATTTGTCTCTGTTCCTATTTCATGCTGTGGTGTTAGTTAGAGGAATCAGTACAGATTTTTACTATATTAATTAAACAATTTTATTTAACCAAGCCAAAAACTTAATGTCACATATTTTTTCTCTCTCCTAGCAAGAATGAATTGAATTTTGTGACTTTCTGGAAAGTTCAGCGAGATTAAATGTGGGGAATTCAGTCTCTGTGTTTGTGAGCTGATGTTTTCCTCTCACAGGTCAGTGCCTGCATTGAAATACCAAGAGGGATCTAAGAGCTGGTGTACGCTGGGCACTTCACTGGCAGAGCGACGTCTCTCAGGGTGTGACACCCTCCCCAAACCCATCTAGTTAAGGTGACCTAAGCCCTGGTTAGATAGTGCTAAAGAAAAGGAAGAATTGTTCTGTCTATGTAGCTGTTACAGGGATGGGAAAACCCCTCCAGTCACTGTTTACTCCAAAGTGCTATAGCAGTGCCACAGCAGCATTTTAAGTGTAAACAGAGTGAAAGTAGATGTGGCTCCAGTTCGCACTGTGGATGCTCAGGTACTATGGCTATAATAATAACAACAGCGCAGTTTTTGTGTAGTTGGCAGGATTCAAACCCGCGCGGGGAGACCCCAATGGATTTCTAGTCCATCGCCTTAACCGCTCGGCCACAACTACTTGATATGTGTCACTTTCACTACATGATGATTCTGTTCTCACTGAATGGTCACTTCAAATTGTTTGCTCAGACCAGCTTCCCCAGCACACTCATGGCTGCATTAGTGTAAGTGTATCCTGGGCTGAACAGCGAGAATTCCTGCCCATTTCTCTTCCGGTTGGAGCAGGATGAGAGTGTGTTTGTGTGAACGACATTGCTGTAGATTGTTGTTCATTCCCCACTCTGACAATTCAGACAGTCCCTTTCCTAGTCAAATCTCCAGCACATCATTCCAATAGCAGGGGGCAGAATTTCTCTGAGGCACTGAGGGCTGGTGCGTGAATTCAGTCTTGCATTCCACCCTTCATGTTTCATGGACTAACAACAGCAGCAGAAAGAAAGAGCCGAGCCAGGGATGCAGGTGCCACGTCCCCTCTGTCTGACCATCACATTGCAGGAGAGAAGGGTTCACTGGAATCGAATGTCCTGGCTCAGACCAGAGACACAGGGAGGTTTTGCTGTTCATGGATCTGTGCAAAGGAAATTTTGTCTCTGTGTGAAACTGAGGTCGGAAATGAAACATCCACATGGTGGCCCAATGCTCTAGGGAATGTGGGTGAAGGACTCGGGCTGAGAATTGATTTAACAGGGGTTTGTTTCAATTTATTCCCCTGATTAAAATCTATGGCTAAAAGGCAGCCACTGTTGTTAGTACTTGTACCTGTGTAGGGATACCCCAGTGGGTGTCAAGTCCATTGCCTTCACCGGGGCAGTCGATTATTTTATCAGGGTACAAATTTCTTGGCCAAGGTATAGTCAAGGTCTAGACTCCAGAGAAAACAATACACTGCTGATAAGAAGAAGTACATCAAAAGATTTTGCAGCCACCATGGGCATAACTATGATGTGTCGTGTTTCACTCTTTATATCTGGCACCACCTCCTTTCCCTTTAGCCTTGTAGTTGACTAAGGGCAAAGCTGAACATCTCCTCAGATACCAGGGAGTGTTTATGTTCATTCCTGCGAGCTACACAGGGGTTTGATGTTGCTGCTTTCAATCCTCTGGTTCTGCCGGGATAAGGAACAATTCAGTCTGTCACTGAACTGAAGGAGGAAGATCAGGTTTTGACAGGGAGAGGGACGCCGCCTCTTAAAGGTGTTTGTCTGGCTGGCAGTCCTGGTTCCCAGGTCTCGCCCGTGGGGCTCCAGCAGTTTTGGGACCGGGTCACTCCCTTGGCCCCACCTCCCACCCCCAGGGGCCCCGTCAGTGCAGCGGAGCTGAGCAGCATCTGCCTGCTCACTCCAGTGGCTGCTGGCCCCTCCGCATGGCATGGCAGGGCAGGGTGGGTCTGTTGCTTCCAGACCCATCTCCAGTATGTTCAGGAGTTCGCTGAATTGGGGTGGGTGGGGCTTGAAATGAATTTAAACACTCAGCATTTTCCTATACAAATGAATAAAGACCTAGCAGAGCTGTCCAGCAGCTGAAATCAGTTCCAGTCCTCGGCGTCTCTAAGAGGGACACTCGGTAGCTGAGGCACGTGGGACACCTCTGTGGTGAGGACAGGTGAAAAAATGCTGGATTCAATGAAAGCTGAGCCCATAGGAGGGGAAGGTGAACGGCAGCACCACACAGGGTCATAACACTCAGACACGGGGCTTCGCTGTCAC
This sequence comes from Mauremys mutica, assembly GCF_020497125.1. Lineage (NCBI taxonomy): Eukaryota > Metazoa > Chordata > Testudines > Geoemydidae > Mauremys > Mauremys mutica. The sequence continues at coordinate 473,966 of NW_025423291.1, forward strand.
TGCCCCTGTGTTTTCTATTATTTCTATCCTAAGGAACACACCCTCCCCCTCCCCCACACACTGTCACACACAACCTTCTCCCCTTGAGCCCCATCCCACCCCTACCCCTCTCCCCCACACACGCCATGGGACACAGCCTCTCGGTGCCTCACCCAGATGGGGGGTTGTCTCTGCATCTCCCCAACAGGGGAGCAGAGAACCGAAAGGGCCACAGGAGACCAATGGAGCTAGGCAGGGATAGAAAATACTTCCCCTCCCTTCTCTTCTCAAGAGTCTTGTTAATCTCACCCATGAGACATTCCAGCACTGGGTGGGCTCAAAGCACCAGCCTTCCCCTCAGCAACGGAAGGGGGAACCAGCTCTAGCACATGGAAGGAGGCTCCCCACCTCTGCTGCTGCCATCCTGCAGCCTTTAATATGGATTTGTTTTAGCTAATGCACCCCCCACACTCCACTAATCCATCCATGAAACATGGAGCCAAACTCCTGAAAACAGGGTCCAGTGGTGCAATGGGTTAGTGCCCAGGACTTGCAGAGCAGTGCTGAGTGGAGTAATGCTGAGGTTGTGAGTTCAAATCTCATCTACACCTCCTTGTTCCATTTAAGCAAATGGCTTCTGCCAATCATTTTGCCCTGCAGAAAATACAATTGCAGCTCAGAAGACACCGAGGTCCCCTTGCTTTACAGAGAGCAGGGCAGATTCCACAGATCTACCAGGCTCTGCTCTCCACCAGCCGCCTGTGTCAGGAGGGGTCAGGCAGAGCCCAGAGCACTGCCCCCGAATCCCCCTCAGTCTTTGCTCCCCAAACCACCTGTGTGCTCACCCTCTTCGCTGTGAGACTCAAACCCTGCCTGGCTTTCTGTATGTTGGGTTTTTGTTGTCTGTCGTGTTGATGTGCATGTGGGTCCTGTGTGATTTTTGTGGATGCCTTGCATAGTTTTGTGTGTGTGTGTGTGTGTGTGTGTGTGTGTGTGTGTGTGTGTGACTTTTGCATGCAGATTGTTTTTTGCTAAGTATTCTTTTGGTATGTGGTTTTTGTGCTTTCTTGTTGTGGGCTTTTGCTGTATTTTTTGGTGTGGATTTGTTCTATGTTTTGTGTGGCTTTCCCTTATGTGTCTATGGCTCTGTGTGCTGGGTGGGTTTGGTTTTTCTTTATGTCTGTGTGGGCCTGTGCAGTCTGTGATGTTCTCTTTCTCTCTAGTTGTCTCTCTGTTTGTATCTTCATGTGTAAATTCACTGGAACTTTTCAAACTCTCCAAAGCTTTGCCAATTTTCACCAGGAATTTTACTCATTAACAAATTCTCACTTGTTCCCTACCAGTTGGTGACCATTGCCCCAGGGGCCTGTCAGTCTCAGGGGCCTGATTTCCCATTGACCCTTCCCCCTTCTATTGGGACTGGGAACTAGCCAACCAAAAAACCCCACTCAGTTTTAGTAAAGGGCCAACAGTCCCCTTACACAAGCTGGGCCTGTGAGGGAGGGAGAGCTCAGTGGTTTGAGTATTGGTCTGCTAAACCCAGGTTTTTGAGCTTAGTCCCTGAGGAGGCCATTTAGGGATCTGGGACAAAAGTCTGTCTGTAGATTGGCCTTGCTTTGAGCAGGGGGTTGGACTAGATACCTCCTGAGGTCCCTTCCAAGCCTGGTATTCTATGATAGGGTCACCAATGTTCAGAGAAACTAGCACAAGCTGGTCCCATGGTGTAATGGTTGGCATGCTGAAATCTGAGTTCAAATCTGAGTGGGACCTTGTGGTAAATCCCTGGAGACCCAAGTGCTTTCCTGTCTCCAGCTGTCTAAGAATGAGTTGTTTACCTGGTGCTGAGTGACTCATACCCACTGGAGCCAGGTCTTTGGTTGGAATGGGGTCTAGAAGTGACTATGGTTTGACTGGGTGTTTGGGATTTCTGATGCCCACAAGTTTGGCCCTTGTGCTTTCTACCACACTTTTCCTCTTGCCCACATGGCGCTTGAAGAAAGGAGTGTCAGGGTCAGGCTTCATAGTCAGGGAAAGGCAGGAGGGAGGAAGAGTCCCAGGCTGGAGCCCAGCACCTCTCCTCCTCTGGGCACCTAGGACAGAGGTGGCTGGTGCTGACAGCTCCAAGGGAAGCTAAAAACCACAGAGCAACCAAGGGCAGGGCAAGAGGAGGGGAGAACCATGCCTATGCGTGGCCAGCAGCAGCCACAGAGACGCACAGCCAGGCTGCTCCCTGCTCCCTGGCATGCCGAACACCCACTGAAAACCACCCACAGCCAGCTGCTGATGCTTTGTGGCCAACATCAGAAGATGGTAGGAAAGCAGGGCCAGCCCCCCTGGTGGGGCCTCTGACCGTTCCCACTCATGGTGCTGACTTTGGCAGTGGGGCAGGAGATTTTACCCCAAGAGGCTTTTCCCCAGCTGGCGAGAAGCAGAGAAACACCCAGGCTCCCAAGGCGCTATGTAGCAACCCCCTCAAGCACAGGGACAGGCGCACACTTGGAAGAGGGAAACTGCTCCACACTCTAGCCCGGGCAGCCACCCATTTTCTTTGGCAAGTCAGGAAGGGCAAAGGCGAGACTGGAAGCACCTGGGGCTCATGCCCCAGCCTTTGTGACACCCACCCCCCAACTCCTTCCCGGGGCTCTAGCTGAAGCCAGAGCATTGGCCTGAGCGGCCAAGAAGAGGTTCCAGCCCTGAAGGGAGCAGGACGTTCAGCACAAAGGTAAAACTGCACAAGCACAACCACGAAGGGACTCGACCCCTCAATCGCCTGATCCGAAGTCAGACGCCTTATCCGTTAGGCCACGTGGTCACAGGAACAAAACCTCTCCAAGCACTGATTTGGAAAAGGCAGACACTGTGTTTCTCTGGTCCTCTACTGAGGTGGGCCGACACTCTATGGGCACAAGAAGTCGAGTTCCCAGTGAGATGTGAGACAATTCTCTGGAGCCAGGTACAGGACTTGGCAGGGAGGCTCAGGCATGAGGGATTGGGGTGCAGCGGACAGACCGGCTATCTAGGTGTTTAGATTTGGTCTCACTGAGGAGGAGGAGGAATCCTGCTGATAGGCAGTGGCTGTGGAGAAAAAGTGGGATGTCCAGGCTGCTCAGGTCTCCTTCTTCCAGCTCCTCATCTGGCTGAGCTGCTCCACCGGCCTGGACAAGTCCTCTGCATGCACAGCAAATAGCCCAAGAGCCATTGCTGCCCAAACCTGTGCTGGGGGGTGAGCGTCTGTCTTTCCTGTCCCATCCGTGCTAGAGCAGACCACTAGATTGAGAGAGACAGTCAACAACTATTAAGGCTAAGATTATATAAAGGGGGTCACAGAAACTGTGACTTTCAGAGATCTCAGTGACATTTTCCACCTCAGCCCTGGGGCAGCAAGACTGGAGCTGTCGGCCAGTGCGGGCCTCACAGCTATCAGCCACCAGTGTCGGAAGGGGCTCCCACAGGCCCATGCCACCACGGATGGACCCCACAGCTCCCAGCTGCTGTGGGTGGATCCCAGAGCTCCCAGCCACCACATGGGACAGGGGGACCCTGGAGCTCCCAGTCGGGTGACCGGGTTATAAGTCCGGTCAGCGGTGCTGCGGGGCTCAGGCAGGCTGGTCCCTATGTGTCCTAGGGCACCGCGCTGCACCCTGGAAATGGCCAGTAGGTCCCCCCTGCTGCACCGCTGACCAGGAGCCACCCGAGGTAAGTCTGCACCCCAACCCCTTGCTCCAGCCCTGAACCCCCCCAAACCCAGAGCCCCCTCTTGCACCCCAGAGCCCTCACCTCCCTGCACTTCAACCTCCTGCCCCAGTCCAGAGCTTCCTCCCACACCTGGAACCCCTCATCCCTGCCCCCACCCCAGAGCCATCACCCCGTCCTGGACCCCGACCCCCTGCCTCAACCCACAGCCCCCTCCTGCACTCTGAATCCCTCGGCCCCACCCTGCAGCCTGGAGCCCCCTCCTCCACCCCAAACCCCTCATCTCCCCACAGCTCCCACAGGCAGACCCTGGAGCTCCCAGCAGCCATGGATGGCCGGGGAGCCCCCACAGCCCCACCCCACTGTGTATGGACCCTGCAGCTCCTACGAGTGGACCCCAGAGCTCCCAGCTGCTGCGGATGGACCCAGGGTTTCCCAACAGGCCTTGATGGCGTGAGGACCCTGCAGCCCCACGTCATTGCTAACAGACCCCACAGCGCCGAAGCCCCGGGAGCTCCCGGCCGCCCCAGGCAGGAGAGGAGCCCCCAGCGCTCAGACACCGCAGGCAGAGCCCGGAGCTCCCAGTCACCGGGGGGGGGTGAGGAGAAGCCGCAGCCTCCGGCCATTGCAGGTGGCCCCGTAGCTCCCAGCCGCCGTGGGCGGACGCCAGAGCCCCCAGCTGCCATCGGGACCCCCCGGCCGCCCCGGGCAGGACCCGTCACCCCGCGACCGGCAGGAAACAGCCGCGCCCGGAAGCGCCTCGCGCCCTGTGACCCCCCGCCCCGGTGCTGCGGCTTCTCGCCAGGCGGGAGGCGGCGCCGCTGCTGCGGTCTCGGTTCCTCCGCCCAGCAGCGGGACCCGGCTCTGCGCGGCCTCGCGCCGCTTCCCACGGGCAGCGCTGAACTCTGAGCGCACAAGGCCCTGGCAGCTCCGCCCTGCATCGCTGTCAGACAACGTCACCAATGGGAGCTGAGCCTGTCAGAAACATCAGTTGGGGAGGGCCCAATGGGAGACCAGCTTTCAAAGACATGCCCCACACAAGGGCCAATGGGAGATCAGCTATCAGAAAACACTAGGCAGGCCAAGGCACCAGCCAACCAGGAACCGCTCCTGATCTGAAGCACCCAGACAGCCCTGACCCCACCTGTCCTATGCCCCACTGCAGCAGCCACCACCAAAGACGCTTGTGTCACTCCCCACAACAACCCCCAAAGCAGGAATCACAATTTCCCTCCCCCAAGCCGACTCTCAATTTACAGAAGAAGAACTCTACAAAAAATAGAAAAACAAACCTACCTTCTCCCACCCCCAGCCCCTTCCCCATGTCTGGCCACACGCTCCAAGCTCAGGGTGACATCACACTCCCCGTCGGGGCAGGCTCTGCTCAGCCCGGCTCCCCACAGCCTGCACTAAACATGTGGGGCCCAACCCCAAAACTTACTCATATTTTACCCCAATGGTCTCAAACTGCCACTTTTAATATGCAAATAAGGTGCTGCCACACTCAGGCCACTCCCCAGCTCTCCAGTGGAGCCACCCGATAGAAAACCAGGTGATATTTAAATTAGCCAGGACGTCGCTCAGTCATTTCGTCTGTTCCCAGCAGGTGGCGCTGGAGAGCTCTGAGCTCACTCACTTCCCTTTCATGCGTCGGCTTCAGCCCCTGGGTTACAAATGCACCAACCGGGGAGCAGGAGGGCGGGGCTGCTCCAGGGTGACCAGATGTCCCATGTTTAAAGGGACAGGCTGGTCTGGGAGGACTTTTTCTTATATAGGAGCCTATTACCCCCCACCCCCGTCCCGTTTTCTACAGTTTCTTCAATGTCACCCTATGGGGCAGCTCTGCGGGGACGGACTTTCACACTTGGGAGCCATCAGCCGGATATGCGTGCCTGGGAAGCTGTGTCCCTCCAGAGGCACTTGAGAAGCCAAAGGGGCCGTGGGTGAGTTTGTGATGAGGTGAGTGTGAAGTGTGGAAGGGGGAGGGTGGCAAGAGGAGGTTTTGAGAGGAAAAAAGGTGCTGCTGAGCTGGTAGGGGAGGGCAAGGTCCCAGGCGGGTGTTGTGTGAGGAGCTGTGTAGGCCCGGAAAGGCGTCGTCCTGGGCAAGGGCAGGTGAGGAGGGCCAGGGCTTTTCCCAGGGCTGTTGCTGCGGCCAAAGCCTTTGGGAAGCAGAAGAGGGCCAGGGGTGTTGTTGCCTGCTGGGGCCATGCGACGGTGTAGGTGTACGCTGACCATAGCTGGTCTGTGGGAGCTGGGGCCACTCAGCGTGCCCCTTTCCTCGTTAGTATAGTGGTGAGTGTCCCTGCCTGTCACGCGGGAGACCGGGGTTTGATTCCCCGACGGGGAGGGTGACCCCTTTTGAAGGGGGGACAAAGAAATCCCTGGCCTGCCCACCACATGCCTTGCATTCTCCTTCGACGGCCACTTCCCTTCGCACCCTGCACTGATGACTTTCACCTCCAGAGAGACAATTACCTCGCAAGGACACGCTGGCCCTAGCCAAAGCCTCCCCCGGGGCCTGCACGTGGGGGCACGTTTCAGAGCGGCAAAGGGAAATAGGCTGACCAGGGCCATGAGGACAATGGCCCAGACAAATGGGGAGGGACTTGGTCCAGGGGTGGAGGAAGACAGAAAAAGGGACAGGCATGGGATTGGCTTCCTGTCTTTTTTCCTTTGCTCAGCATTTGACCTGTGACTGTAATGGGGAGACTTGAGAAAGACCTGTGGCCGCCGGCGAGGTAGGTGGCCGCCCCAAGAGCGCAGAGCTGAGCATTTTCCACTGGGCTGCTGCCTGCGCCCCCAGCGCCTGGCCGTGATCGTATAGTGGTTAGTACTCTGCGCCGTGGCCGCAGCAACCTCGGTTCGAATCCGGGTCACGGCACTGCTTTTTGGTGGGGAGGGGCTATCCTGCAGCACGCCTCGTGGCTCAGTCTGATGGCGTCCGTTTGCAAAGAGAGCCATCAGCCGGTCCTTAGTTTCTGCTTGGTAAAGGCAAGTCAGTGGGGTCCATCGGTCAGAAAAAGAGTCCCAGGACTTCTTGCTGGGCGCCAGGGTCCAAAAGCAGCACATTCCCTCCTGGAAAGGGCTGTGTTTGGAATGTGCGTCCAGTGCGCGTTGAAGGGAAGGATCTGCGTGCCAGGGAAGCTGCATCCCTCCAGAGGCACTTGAGAAGCCAAAGGGGCCGTGGGTGAGTTTGTGATGAGGTGAGTGTGAAGTGTGGAAGGGGAAGGTGGCAAGAGGCGGTTTAGAGAGGAAAAATGGTGCTGCTGATCCACAGAGACATGGACAGGCAAAGCAGTTTTGAACACAAAAGTCGGGAATCAGCTCAGGGTACGGTATAGCACATGAAGGCAGCGGTTAGACAAGCAACAGCAAGAAACTGGACTGGTATGGAGTGAAAGTTCTGTGGAAGGAACCGAAAAGAGCACCGGAGCTGTGGTATAGCGCTTGCATACACTTTCTTTGGCCTGTTTTCCTATAAGAGTTAGCAGTGAGAGATTGCTAGTCACAGGTCAGTGGGTGGGTTTGTGCAAACTAGGAGTGTACAGGGAACTGTCTTTGAACAGAAGGAATTAGAGAAACCAGCAAGAGGAAGGAGGCTGAAAGACTTCTCTGGCTTTGAACAGAATTGTGCCTTAATAGTTCTTGCTTTGAAGTTCTCCATTGGCGTCATTTCTGTGAAGTAATCCTCACTTAGAGTTACCTAGTTCTCAAAGTCATGTGAATGGTGTTTGGTGCGTGTCTGGGAGCTCGTCATGGCGAGGTAGAAAGTGGTGGGGGCAGAGGGGTTGCATAACATCCAAGGGTGTCAGAATTGATGCTTGGCTCTTTAGAGCTCAGATCAAAGGGTATATTCCCACTGACTTGGGGGTGATAAAACTCAGGTCAAAGGGTATATTCCCACTGACTTTGGGGTGGTAATAATTGGTCTATTGGGTTTTGATTTATTGTGTTTTGTTTGGATGTAATAAATCAATGCCCAGCTATGTTTCAGTTGACCCTTGATCAAAGGGTATATTCACACTATCCACTTGGTTGGTGGGTGATAATTGATTGTTTGGGCTTTGGTTTGTTGTGTTTTGTCTGGATGTAATAAATCAATCCCCAAATGTGCTTTTGTTGACTCTGAAACTTTACTAGGGTAAGAGGTGGAAGTGGAGTGGATGGGGGAGCCCAGCTGTCAATCCTGTGCTGTGAGAACAGGAGATAATCCAAAATAAGGTATATCAACTTCAGCTACACTATTCCTGTAGCTGAAGTTGTGTATCTTACATTGACACCCCTCCCCCGCCCCAGTGTAGACCAGTCCAAAGTGTAAGTAGTCTCTTAGCCTATCCAAGGCTGTGATCAAGTGTCTTGAGGTCTATCTACACTATGAAATTAGGTCACATTTATACAAGTTGGTTTTTTAGAAATTGTTTTTATACAGTTGATTGTGTGTGTCCCAACACAAAGTGCTCTAAGAGCATTAAGTCAGTGGACTGCATCCACAGTACGGAGGCGAGCGTCGACTTCCGGAGCGTTGCAATTTGGGTAGCTGTGGGTAGCTACCCCACAGTTCCTGCAGTCTCCCCCATCCATTGGGATTCTGGGTTGATATCCCAATGCCTGATGAGGCAAAAACAGTGTCGTGGGTGATTCTGGGTATATGTCATCAGATCCCCCTTTCTCTCCCTCCCTCCTTCCTTCCATGAAAGCAACAGCAGACAATCATTTCACACATTTTTTCCTGGGTTACCTGAGCAGACGCCATACCACAGCAAGCATGGAGCCCGCTCAGCTCACTGTCACCGTACGTCTCCTGGATTCCGGCAGACATGGGACTGCATTGCTACACAGCAACAGCTCATTGCCTTTTGGTAGCAGTGTGTGCTATGATTAGTAGCCATCCTCCTCAGTGCTCTTTTAACCAATCTCAGGCCTGGTCTACACTAGGCATTTAAACCGGTTTTAGGAGCGTAAAACCGATTTAATGCCACACCCGTCCACACTAAGAGACCCTTTATATTGGTATAAAGGGCTCTTTAAACCGGTTTCTGTACTCCTCCCTAACAAGAGGAGTAGCGCTAATATCAGTATTACCATACCGGATTAGGGTTAGGCCTGGTCTACACTAGGCGTTTAAATCGGTTTTAGGAGCGTAAAACCGGTTTAACGCCACAACCGTCCACACTAGGAGGCACCTTATATCGATTTTAATGGCTCTTTAAATCGGTTTCTGTACTCCTGCCCGACGAGAGGAGTAGCGCTAATATCGGTATGAACATATCGGAATAGGGTTAGTGTGGCCGCAATCGACGGTATTGGCCTCCGGGAGCTATCCCACAGTGCACCACTGACCGCTCTGGACAGCATTCTCAACTCGGATGCACTGGCCAGGTAGACAGGAAAAGCCCCGCGAACTTTTGAAATTCATTTCCTGCTTCGACAGCGTGGAGAGCTCATCATCACAGGTGACCATGCACAGCTCATCAGCACAGTTAACAATGCAGTCTCCTGAGAATCGAAAAAGAGCCCCAGCATGGACCGCTCGGGAGGTACTGGATCTGATCGCTATATGGGGAGAGGATTCAGTGCTAACAGAACTGCGTTCCAAAAGACGAAATGAAAAAGTATTTGAAAGAATTTCTAAGGCTATGACGGCTAAAGGCCACAGCAGGGACTCCGTGCAGTGCAGAGTGAAAGTTAAGGAGCTCAGACAAGCCTACCAGAAAACCAAAGAAGCAAACGGAAGGTCCGGGGCAGGTCGAAAAACATGCCGCTTCTATGATGAGCTGCATGCAATTTTAGGGGGCTGCGCCACAAGTACCCCACCCCTGACCGTGGATTCCGAGGTGGGGGTTGTAATCTCTGCCATGTCTGAGGGTTATGCAGACGGGGAAGATGAAGAGGAAGAAGAAGAGGAAGACCTCGCAGAGAGCACACAGCACTCCGTGACCCCCAGCAGCCAGGAGCTTTTTATCACCCTGACGGAATTACCCTGCTCCCAGCCCTCACAAGCAACTATTCCAGAGAATGACGCCCTGGAAGGGAGCTCTGGTGAGTGTACCTTTGCAAATAGCAAACAGTGTTTTTTAAGCAAGCCTTTTTTAATGATTGATTTGCCCTGAGGACTTGGGATGCATTCGCAGACAGTATAGTTACTTAGAAAAGTTTGTTAACATGTCCGGGGATTGAGAGGAAATCCTCCAGGGACATCTCGATGAAGCGCTCCTGTAGGTACTCCAGAAGCCTTTGCAGAAGGTTTCTGGGCAAGGCATCCTTGTTCCGCCCACCATGGTAGGACACTTTACCATGCCATGCATGTAGCAAGTAATCAGGTATCATTGCGTGGCAAAGCATAGCAGCGTATGGTCCCGGTGACTGCTGGCATTCAAGAAGCATCCGCTCTTTATCTTGTTCTGTTATCCTCAGCAAAGTGATATCGTTCAGGATAACCTGGTTAAAAATCAGGAATTTAAGTAAGGGGGGTGGCCATTTTTCTACTGGGTTCGTGGAATGCAGCAGCTTAAAAAAAACACTTTCCTGCACGTAGCGAAGCAGGGGGAGGGGAGGAGTGAAATGCCGATGATCTTTTCTGTTTGGTCACCGGCGAGGCGATCTTCCCCAAGCTACCGGACAAGTAGTGGGTGGGGGGGAGGGGGAAGGTTGTTGATTAGCAGGGAGCTAGCGTGGTATTAGCCATGCGTTGTGGGGGGGAGGGGTAAATCACTGAGACAGTGGCTTACCATGGCCGCATGCAAGCTGAATCCTGATGCCTGGACCTGTGTCTGAGATCTGTAACCCCAGAGATGCAAGCAGTCACTATTAAGATGAAAAATGCGACCTTGTAGGGAAATCACATGTGCTATGTAAGGTGAATAGTGCTTTTCACTGTGAAAGAGTATAACCATTGTTCTGTAAAATGTATCTTTCTAAATATTTATCTCCCTCATGCAGCTGCAAATTTTTCAAGCGTCCCTCCTCCATCCCAAAGGCTAGCACAGATAAGGCGGAGGAAAAAGAAGACGCGAGATGAGATGTTCTCGGATATTATGGAAGTTACACGCAATGAAAGAGCTCATCTGAATGAGTGGAAGGACGTGGTTTCAAATTACAGGAAAGAGGCCAGTGAACGTGAGGACAGGAGGGATGAACGTGAGGACAGGAGGGACAACCGAGATGAGAGGTGGCGGCAGGAAGACCGGCAGGAAAATCAGCGGTGGCGGCAGGAAGATCAGCGGTGGCGGGATGCAACTCTGGGGCTGCTGCGTGATCAAACTGACATGCTCCGGCGTCTTGTGGAGCTTCAGGAACGGCAGCAGGATCACAGAGTGCCGCTGCAGCCCCTGTATAACCACCCTCCCCCCTCACCATGTTCCTTAGCCTCCTCACCCAGACGTGTAAGAACGCGTGGGGGGAGGCTCCGTGCACCCGCCCACTCCACCCCCGTGGACAGCCCAACCAGAAGGATGCCGTTACTCTGAATTTTTTTTTAATGGCCTTCTCCATCCCTCCTTTCCTCCTCCCAAAGCACACCCTTACTTCTCTCCCTCTTTTTATAATGAATCAATAAAGAATTCATGCTTTTTAAATGAGAGTGACTTTATTTGCATAAGTAAGCTGTACTCGAAGGGGGAGGGGGAGTTGCTTACAGGGACTGAGTCAATCAAGGGGGTTGGGTCTTCATCAACAAACACAGCAGTCACACTGTACCCTGGCCATTGATGAAGCTCGTTTTCAAAGCTTCTCTGATGCGCACCGCTTCCTGGTGTGCTCTTCTAATCTCCCTGGTGTCTGGCTGCGCGTAATCAGCGGCCAGGTGATTTGCCTCAGCCTCCCACCCCGCCATAAAGGTCTCCCCCTTACTCTCACAGAGATTGTGGAGAATACAGCAAGCAGCAATAACATAGGGGACATTGGTTTGGCTGAGGTCTGAGCGAGTCAGTAATGTGCGCCAGCGCGCCTTTAAACGGCCAAATGCACATTCCACCACCATTCTGCACTTGCTCAGCCTGTAATTGAACAGATCCTGACCACTGTCCAGGCTGCCTGTGTATGGCTTCATGAGCCATGGCATCAAGGGGTAGGCTGGGTCCCCCAGGATAACGACAGGCATTTCAACATCCCCAACTGTTATTTTCTGGTCTGAGAAGTAAGTCCCTTGCTGCAGCCGTTTAAACAGAGTAGTGCTTCTGAATACGCGAGCGTCATGAACCCTCCCTGGCCATCCCGCGTGGATGTTTGTGAAACATCCCTTGTGATCCACCAGTGCTTGCAGCACCATTGAAAAGTACCCCTTCCGGTTTACGTACTGGGTGCCCTGGTGCTGCGGTGCCAAGATAGGGATATGGGTTCCATCTATCGCCCCCCCACAGTTAGGGAATCCCATTGCAGCAAAGCCATCCACTATGGCCTGCACGTTTCCCAGAGTCACAACCTTTCGTAGCAGCAGCTTAGTGATTGCTTTGGCTACTTGCATCACAGCAGCCCCCACAGTAGATTTTCCAACTCCAAATTGATTCCCGACTGACCGGTAGCTGTCTGGCGTTGCAAGCTTCCACAGGGCTATCGCCACTCGCTTCTCTACTGTGAGGGCTGCTCTCATCTTGGTATTATGGCGTTTCAGGGCAGGGGCAAGCAAGTCACAAAGTTCCATGAAAGTGCCCTTACGCATGCGAAAGTTTCGCAGCCACTGGGAATCGTCCCACACCTGCAACACAATGCGGTCCCACCAGTCAGTGCTTGTTTCCCGGGCCCAAAATCGGCGTTCAATGGATAGAATCTGCCCCATTACCATCAGGATCTCCAAAGCGCCGGGGCCCGCGGTTTGAGATAATTCTGTGTCCACGTCCTCATCACTGTCATCGCCGCGCTGCCGTATCCGCCTCTTACTCGCCTCGGTTCGAAGGTCCTGGTTCAGCATATACTGCACGAGAGTGCGCGAGGTGTTTAAAACATCCACGATTGCGGTATGGAGCTGAGCAGGGTCCATGCTTGCTGTGCTATGGCGTCTGCACGGTTCACCAAGCAAAAAAGGCGCGAAACGGTTGTTTGCCGCTGTCTGGGTGGGTGGGTGGGGTGAGGCTGTACCCAGAACCACCCGCGAAAATGATTTTTGCCCCATCAGGCACTGGGATCTCAACCCGGAAATGCCAAGGGGCGGGGGAGGCTGCGGGAACTATGGGATAGCTACGGGATAGCTACCCACAGTGCAACGCTCCAGAAATCGACGCTAGCCTCGGACCATGGACGCACACCACCGATTTAATGTGTTTAGTGTGGCCGCGTGCACTCGATTTTATAAAATCTGTTTTACAAAACCGGTTTATGCAAATTCGGAATAGTCCCGTAGTGTAGACGTACCCTTAGTGTGGCCGCAGATCGACGGTATTGGCCTCCGGGAGGTATCCCACAGTGCACCACTGACCGCTCTGGAAGCAATCTGAACTCGGATGCAGTGGCCAGGTAGACAGGAAAAGCCCCACAAACTTTTGAATATTTCCTGTTTGCCCAGCGTGGAGCTCCGATCAGCATGTGTGGCGATGCAGTTAAAAATCAAAATAAAGAAAGAGCTCCAGCATGGACCATGCGGCTGTGATCGCTGTAAGGGCAGGCGAATCTGTTCTATCAGCGCTCTGTTACAGAAGACGAAATTCAAAATCATTTTTAAAAAATCTCCAGACAGACGCCATAGCAGGGGCTCAGCGCACTGCTGCGTGACAAGCGTAACGGAAAGCCAAAGAATCAAATGGACGCTCGTGGATTGGAGGACTGAAGCTATCCCATGTTTAAGAAGGATGAATTCAAACTGGAACGGGTACAAAAAAGGGCCACTAGAATGATCCGAGGAATGGAAAGCCTGTCATATGAAAGGAGACTTGAGGAGCTCGGTTTGTTTTCCTTAACCAAAAGAAGGATAAGAGGAGATATGATTACACTCTTTAAATATATCAGAGGGATAAATACCAGGGAAGGAGAGGAATTATTTCAGCTCAGTGCTAATGTGGACACGAGGACAAACGGATATAAATTGTCAGTCAGGAAATTTAGGCTTGAAATTAGACGAAGGTTTCTAACCATCAGAGGAGTGCAATACTGGAACAGCCTACCGAGGGAAACAGTGGGGGCGAAGGACCTCCATGACTTTAAGATTAAGCTAGATAAGTTTATGGAGGAGATGGTATGATAGGATAACGGGCTTAGTCAATAGGTCAATTAAGAGACACACTGGTAATTAGTACAATGAGTCAATGATAGGATATTGTTAGCCTTTTTCCAGAGGGTATGGCTGGAGAGTCTTGCCCGCATGCTCGGGGTTCAGCTGACCGCCATATTTGGGGTCGGGAAGGAATTTTCCTTCAGGGTAGATTGGCAGTGGCCCTGGAGTTTTTTCGCCTTCCTCCGAAGCATGGGGCAGGGGTCGCTTGCTTAAGGAGTGGGTGGATCGGCTTATGTGGCCTGCATCTTGCAGGAGGTCAGACTAGATGATCATAATGGTCCCTTCTGATCTTGAATTCTATGATTCTATGATTCCTGCAGTCTCCGAAAAGTATTTGCATTATTGGCTGAGCTCCAAATGCTTCTAGGGTCAAACACAGTGTCCGCGGTGGGTCAGGGCATAGCTCGGCAATCTACGCACCCCACCCCCACCCCCAGAAGTGAAAGGGAAAACAATCCTCTGACTGTTTTACATGTCACCCTATCTGTACTGAATGCTGCAGATAGATGCGATGCTGCAGCCGTCAACACCAAGATCCTCACTCCCCCCCCCTGCCATGGGTGGCTGATGGTACAAAAGGACTGGTATCCGTCCTTGTCATCAGCCTATTGGCATATGGGACAGTAACCATGCTGACTAGCATCTATCAGGTCAATCAAGGGCACCTGGCCCTAATTTTTCCTGGTAGATGGTACAGTATGACTGATAACCATCGTCATCATAGCAACAGGGGGCTGAGCTCCATCAGCCCCCACCCTTCATGTGTAAAGAAAAGATTCAATTGCCCCTGGACTAGCAGAGGGATGCTGGACTCCTCTTCTCTACTGTCCTGTCTGGACTATCATAGCAGCTGGAGGCTGCCTTCCACTCATTTCTCACTAACAAGTCAGTGTGTCTTAGTCCTGCGTTCTTTATTACTTCATCACACAAGTGGGGGGACAATGCTACGGTAGCCCAGGAAGGCTGGGGGAAGAACAGAATCAACAGGTGGGGTTGTTGCAGGAGCACCCCCTGTGAATAGCATACAGCTCATAATTTCTGCAGGATCTGACACAGAGCAGCTGTGCTCTCTGGTTCTATGATACATTGGTTATCTAGTACACTTGCCCATTTTCTAGGCAGGACTGATTCTATTTTTAGATACCAAAAAAGAGAAATTGACTCAGGGAATCATTCCCAATTTTGGCTTTTGCACCCCTGGCTGATCAACCAGGGGCACTTATGACAGCAGCAAATGATACAAAAGAACTGGAAACCATGATCATCTTAGTACCAATTTATGGTATGGTAGATGGTGCCATATGGCTAGTAACCATCTCTGCTGTCAGGCAAAGGCAAAAGCACGCTTCTGTGTAGCGCTGCTGAATCGCCTCTGTGAGCGGCATCTAGTACACATACGGTGAGAGTCACAAAAGGCAAAACAAGCTCCATGATTGCCATGCTATGGCATCTGCCAGGGCAATCCAGGGGAAAAAGGCGCGAAATGCTTGTCTGCCGTTGCTTTCCCAGAGGAAGGAGTGACTGACGACATTTACCCAGAACCACCCGTGACAATGATTTTTGCCCCATCAGGCACTGGGATCTCAACCCGGAAGTTCCAAGGGGTGGGGGAGGCTGCAGGAACTATGGGATAGCTACGGAATAGCTACCCACAGTGCAACGCTCCAGAAATCGACGCTAGCCTCGGACCGTGGACGCACACCACCGATTTAATGTGTTTAGTGTGGCCGCGCACAATCGATTTTATACAATCTGTTTTGCTAAACCGGTTTATGTAAATTCAGAGTAATTCCGTAGTGTAGACGTACCCTCAGTGAAATCAGTTGGGGTGCCTGGGCAGACAAAGGAGTGACTCAGCCAGGTCATTTCCATCTTCTGCCAAGCACCTAGAAGATGATGATGACTAACAGTTATACTGCACCGTTTGCTACCAGCAGAGGTGAGCTGGAGCAGGTTCCCACAGGTTCCCAAGAACCGCTTGCTAAAATTAGACCTCCGTAGAGAACCAGTTGTTAAAGGGCCAGGGGGTGGGCAAAGAACTCCGGTCCGCGGGCCAGACCATCCTGTTGCTCCCAGGATTCCCAGCTGGGGAGGCTGAGGCTCCCCTGGCCCTTCCCCTGCTTCCCCCTAGTTGCAGCGTGGCCAGCCGCTGGCATCAGCTGGGCAGCTCAGCTGAGCTCCGGAGTTGCTTTGAGCTGCCAGCAAGGTAAATGGGGAGGGGGCTGCAAGCTCTAGGGCTGCTGGGGGGGCAAGTGGGGCAATTTGCCCCAGGGTCTGTAGGGGCCTCTGGCCCCACAAGTATGTCTCCACCTGCCCCGGCCCCTCCCCCGCTCCCCCCCTTAAATCAGAACTTTTTATAGGGAACCGGTTGTTAAAATTTTGGCAGCTCATCACTGGCTACCAGCCTAAGATTTAAAAGTAGATGGATCAAAACAAGAAATTGACTTGATTTGTTTTGTGAAATCAACAACCTGCTAAATCCAGGGTTTTGAGTTCAATCCTTAAGGGGGCCATTCTGTATGATAGTTGTTTGTGTTTCTTCTTGATGCAAAGCCACCCCTTTTGTTGATTTTAATTCCCTGTAAGCCATGCCGTCAGTCACCCCTCCCTCCATCAGAGCAACAGCAGACAATTGTTTCACGCCTTTTCTCAGCGCAGATTCAGAACCAGAAGCTGCAAAAGCAAAACCAGGCAAGGAGGCAACAGCAGTGCGGTGATGAGAGTGATGAGGACATAGACATGGTCATAGACTTCTCACAAAGTACGGGCCAGGCAATGTGCCCTGGCAATGTGCACATCATGCTGATGAGCTCTGCATGGTCCCCTGTGCTGATCAGCACGCCACGCTGGACAAACAGGAAATGAAATTAAAAAGTTTGCGACCCTTTTCCTATCTACCTGGCCAGTGCATCTGAGTTGAGAGCGCTGTCCAGAGCAGTCACAATGGAGCACTCTGGGATAGCTCCGGAGGCCAAGACCGTTAAATTGTGTCCACACTACCCTAAATTCGACCCAGCAAGGCCGATTTCAGTGATAATCCCCTCGTCAAAGGTGGAGTAAAGAAATTGATTTAAAGAGCTCTTTAAGTTGAAAAAAAGGGCTTCGTCGTGTGGATGGGTCCAGGGTTAAATCGAGGTAACGCTGCTAAATTCGACCTAAAGTCATAGTGTAGACCAGGCCTTAGAGGGATTTTATAGCTACTGGCTGGCTGGCTGGCTGGGTGCCCACCTACCCTTTCATTGATCACACTTGGTAACTACTAAGCAGAAGCACAGAATCATAGAGTGATTTGCTGAGTCTCCTGCAGGCTTCCTAACGGCACAGCAGGGCTGCTCTTGGTTCTGTACAATGGTGTTTTGTTTAGCAGGGACTTCCAGCTATTTGGCCGTGGGAACTCTGGACACCCTGTCTTAGCTGTGTATGGCTGTATTGCTTGTAGATTTATATATTCTGTATTGATGTTACCAAATGGAGTATTTTGTAGCTGTCTGCTATAATTTGTTTAACTTGTACGAAATATGAATATGCTCCCTCAGACTTAGCCACCTGCCTTTCACACACGCGCTGCTCCTCACTCTCTGGGGTGGGAACAAGCCACCAGCATGTGTCCCCATTGGATTTTTTTTATTTAATTACTTCTCATTGTTAAATTATTTATGAGTGTTTTTAAAATTTCATTGCAGTGCGTTTTCTTCCTGCCACTGTCACCTGGCAGCTCAGGGATGTGAGATTCTCCTCCATTGCGTTTCTGCCTATGGAAAAAGAAGAGAGATCACACCTCAGTACTTTTGGAAATAAAAGCAACCTGGAAACAAACCAGCTGTCTCCTCCGTGTGCAGTTTGTGTCTCTTTTGCTGCAGTTGATGTGTGTGCAGCATGTGTGGTGCACAGGGGCACTGTGTGCTCACATGGGAATTCACCACCCTTGGTGCAGGATTTGACTTGTTCCTGGAGTGAATGTAGCACTGTGGAGAGTCAGGCACAGGCTGCATGACCCCCTCCCTTTATCCTTGGTGCAGATACAGCTCAGGCAGCTCTACTGCAACCTCCCATCCTGCTGTCCTCCACCATCATCTGCACAGCCCACCTGTCAGGGCAGGAGGGGAATGTCCCTCCATGGATCCTGGTTCTCAGATGGGACTGCCCTGGGATGGGGGTGTGGCTGCATCCATCAGGTCACCAGACTGAGCCTTCTAATATCCTTGGTGATTGTTCCCAAGATCCAGGACTTTGTGCACAAACAAACAAACATCTCTCATCTTCCTGGTTGAAAATAAGGCTGTTCTCTTGCAATATACAGGAAAGAAGTAGATTTGCACCCCAGATGGGACTTGAACCCACAACCTGTGGCTTCAAAAGCCAATGCCTTATCCATTAGGCCACTGGGGCTCTAATATACAGCTGCTGAAGAACTGGAAATTCCCTCTCATAAATGCACATTCCTCACATTTGTTTCAACACTAAATAGCCCCTTTATGTGCCTTAGAGAAATGTCTGCATCCCCTGGCAGCGAGGCAACTGGGCAGGTGGCTGACAGAGCTGAGCACCACCTTTCTGCCAGCCATCTTTAGAGAAGAACCCCACCCTAGAGTCACCCCTCCCTCCTTCAGCACCTCCACGGCTGTGGCTCTGAGTGGCAGTAGGATGATTAGGGGGTGAATCCAGGGCTGGAAGGGGGGTAAGGTCGGCCTGTAAGGAGTAACCAGGTGGGGCAGACCCAGGGGGAGGCTGTGGGCTGCTGGTCTGTTGTTGGGATCCGAGCTCTAGATCAAAGCTGCACAGCGACCTGACACCCAGGGTTATAGGGCCGACACAGTGACCCCCTTACTGGCCTCGGTGAGCCCCAAACCCTTGTTACTAAGGGCATTGAGGAGTCTCTGTCCCTTAATAACTTCTGGGAGCTCCCCAGCAGGCTGCGGGCGTCAGCCACCTCCTGCCACACAGGTTAGACTCTTGGTGCTGTGTCAGCCGCCCCCTCACTGAAGGCCCAGTGAAAGAAGAAGGAGGCCCAGTGCTGGCAGAAAGGGGTTTTGATTGATCACCTCTGTGTTATGGGCACAGGACGCTTCCACTGTGTCACTCTGCTGGCTTTTCTTCAGCAGCGCCTAGCGGTCCTGGCTCCAGGCTAGTGCCTGGTGAGCTCTGGCACTGGCAGGAAGCGCTGCAGGGTGCTGGGCAGGGGCCCTGGCAAACCAGCTGCTGGTAGGTGTCTCTGTGGTATCATGGGTCAGTGAGTTCAGCTGTTAATGGAAAGGAGGGGGGGTTATGCTCCCCCAGGGATGCCACTGAAGGCTCCTTGTGGGCTCCTCAAGGTCTGCTGGGAGCCGTGATGTTCCCCTTTTGCCGCCTCGAAGGCTCCCTCTTGGACACACTGGGTTCACCTGCTGCCTACAAGAGTTTGGGGGCCGCGCTGCAAAAGCCCATCTCCCAGCAGCCATGCCAGAGCCTCAGGTTTAATCCTCAAGGCCGAGCACAAAACTTTCAGCCGGGATCATTTCGCTCCCTTCCCACCTCCGCCCAAGCGGCAAGGGAGAAGCGGAAGAGACAGGCCGGCTCAAAGACGCCTCCCTCCCTCTTCCCTGTACGCTGTGCAAGGCTCTTGGCCTGCCTCATGCCTCGTCAGGAAAGCACGGCCATGCGGCCCAAGCCTGAGTCACGTCCGCAGCCTGGCCCGCCCCGCCCCGGCTGACAGCGCGCAGAGCCACGCGAGTCAATGGCAGGTCGAGTCGGGAGCCTGGGCTCTTTCCCCTGACATCCACACACACAGCGCTGCCTAGCGCCCCCAGAGCCTCCCTCGTGTTCTCCCGCAGCAGCCGCCTGCCAGTGTGGGTGGGAAAAGGGGACCAGGAAGCACTGCAGCCTCATTCTGGGACAGGAGGCCCTCGCCACGCCCAGGCCTGCCTCTTGCCTTCAGCCCAGGCAGCCAGAGGTGCCGGGGAGCTCCCTGGCAGGCCGCCGCTTCGCCTCAGCCACCTCTTGCCTCATGGCCTAGGCTCTTGGGGCTCTGCTGGTCAGAGGTGGCTGCAGCTCAGTGTTGGGTGAGGCTCCCTTGGCTGCATCACCTCCTAACCGCGTCTCTGTCTCCCTGCAGGTGACCCTGCAGCACTCGGCAAACATCCGCAAGATCGTGGGGCGCTTTGAGCATTGGGCAGGCAGGGGCCAGGGGCCCAGCTTCCCCCCCCCCCGCCCACGAGAATGGGACCCAGCACCCCCTACTTTTTACAGGGATTAAAGGGGGGCAAATCAGAGGAGGGGGGTGGCCAGGGTCTGAGCAGGGGTTGGAAATTGACTGGTTGGGGGGTCAAGCAGCTGGAGGCAGAGTTAGGAGAGGGGCTGAAGGGCAAAGTCAGGGAGGGGGGAAGGAGCCGGAGTTCAGCCCAGGGGGAGGCGCTGCCAGAGGGTTAAACCCCGGCACAGGCAGGGGCAGAGGGGTAACAGTTACCCCGGGGGGCTGAGACTCCAGTGTTTGCAAAAACAGGGTGGGGGGAGCAGAGGGGCTTTTCTATTTCCCCTCCCACAGGCAGCACCTCTCAGCATGGGCTTCCCAGGGCTGGGCTCTTAAAGGCACAGGCATCCCACTGCCTAGACACTGCAGCTCCTCTCTGATGTAACCTACTGAGGTGCTGCAGTAGGAGACTCAATTCAGTGAAACCGGGAATTCCCTATACGCCCCCCAGCCAGGGGGCTGTGCACCCCTTCCCCGAATTTCCCCAACACCCCGCCCCCCAGTGGTCAGGTAGTTACATGCAGCGCTGCCAATGTTGTCACTGTTTGCAAATCTGAATGGAAATTACAACGTTAATACACACTTCAAAAGCAGCCAGGGCCGGCTCCAGACCCCAGCGCGCCAAGCGCACGCTTGGGGCAGCATCCCGCGGGAGGGCGGCAGGCGGCTCCGGTGGACCTCCCACAGGCGTGCCTGCGGGAGGTCCACCGGAGCCACGGGACCAGCGGACCCTCTGCAGGCACGTCTGCAGGAAGTCCACTGGAGCCGCGGGACTGGCAACCGCCAGAGCGCCCCCCGCGGCGTGCCGCCCTGCTAGAGCCTCCCCTGAAAGCAGCTCCAACATATGAAAAATACTTGTACCTGAGAAAGTATAATCCGTTTGAAAAGTCTGGTTTCCTCACCCAGCTGTTGTGTTTGCTGACAGTGTCGGTGCATTGGCTTCAGCAATGTTGGCCAACTTTAGAATTTCAAATGATGATTTGGAAGCAAGGTGTGAATGAGCTCTCCCCTGACAGCTACTGATGAGCCAGGGTTGGGGGAGGCTTTGGGACCAGACTCTATTTACATGAACTCACCTACTCTACTAAGGTATCCAGCAGACAGAAGTGGGCTGTTTTTGCTCTAGGTGGGCACCAGCTGAAGCAGCAAGAATCCCAACCATCAGGGTAGCAAGCTCTAGAGCCCCAACCCATTATGGCCATCCCAGCCAGAGACCTGGCTGTAGGAGGTGTGAATCACCCAGCAGGAGGGGGGAAGACTGCTTCTTGCACAGCTGGAGACAGGGAAATTGAGCACTGTGAGCTCCAGGGCTTTACCACAAACCAACACAAGGTCCCACTGAGATTTGAACTCAGATTGCAGGATTCAGAGTCCTGAGTGCTGCCCGTTACACCATGGGACCAGCTCAGGCTGCCTTCTCTGCACATCGGTGACCCTCATGGGGCCGGCTTGTGTAAGGGGCTCTTGGCCCTTTACTAAAACTTAGTGTGTGTGGGGAGGGGAGGGGATTGGTTGGCTAGTTCCCAGCACCAATAGAAGGGGGAAGGATCAATGGGAAATCAGGCCCCTGAGACAGTGTCTGTGTGTGTTGGGGAAGAGTGAGTGTGTTTAGGTAGGTAGGAGCGGATCATTATTATCCCTCCTTGAAAGAGGGAGAAGCTAAGGCTGAGAAAGGAGAATTGACTTGGCTTAGGTCACACAGCCAGTCAGTGGCAGAGTAGGAAATAGGACTCAAGAGCCCTGATTTTCAAACTAACCATCGGATCTTGAATTTCAGACATTGAATGACCTGAATAAAGTGCTCTCAGATGAGCTCCACACCAACAACAGTGCACAGTAATTGTTCAGCAAGTATTTGAGGAGAACTGCAATGTTAGAGAGAATCATGAACTGCTCAGAGACCATTAATGCAGAGAAGCAGCAAAATTCATCAAACATATGACTGGTTCTGACTTATTTCCTTAGTCTTAAAAGAGAACAAGAAGAACCTGAGTCTCCTCCCTGTCAATAACCCCCTGCTCAGCCAATCAGGGTAGAGACTGAGGACTAGAAGCTGAGGGTTCTCACCAGAGAGCCCAAAGGATGGCCCAGGTCACCGGTGGGGATCATTGCCCGAGCACTATTTCAGCTCCACATTTTTGGGTGGACCTCCCACAGTGAGAGCTGCAGAGCACTCCCCCGCAACACATACACACACACACACACACCCCTCCTGGTGTTGGGCGGGGTAAAGGAGAAAGGACAAAAGAAGCAAGAGACGAAGAGAAAGGAGGGAAGGATGGATCGAGGAAAAGGTGAAACAAAAAGGACAAACCCTAATGACCCCAGTGATTCTAAGGGACAAAATCCCAGATGCGGAATAAAATTCTGCCTCCTTAAGCTCGTGTTTTCCATGCCTAGAATTCAACTGTCACCAGATGGATCAGACTGAACAGGTTTCAAACCTCGAGGAGGCTCTTACCTTCTAAACAGGGACGTCTGTTTTCTAGTAAAATCACGAAAAGGGAAGGAGAAAACTCGAAAGAGGTTCCTCCTGGTGCTCACGTACGTGAACCCGAATACTCTCTCAGTCCTCAGAGAGAGACCTGGAGAAGGAGACTTGCTGAAGCAAAGCCACAGGGGTCTCTGAGGTTTCCCTGGCCCCTCGCCCCTGTCCTGCCTGGCTGATGTCAGCATCTCTCTGTGAGGTCACCACCTCCCCACCACCTTTGACCAATAGTCTGAGGTCCTGCAAAAGGCCTTTGTGATGTCACTGCCACACCCCTCCCTTGCTGTGCTAATGTCCTGCCCCTGGCCAGGCACTGTGGAGGTTTGAGCTACTCCCTGTGGATCACCCCACTCAAGGAGCGTTCGTTCTAGGCAGCAAGCCGGCTAGACAGGGAAACATCAGACGCTGCTCCCAATGCTACACTCAGTTTTTCAGGCTTATCACAGGCCTCCTGTATGACACGTTCGTTCTAGGAAACAAGCCGGTAGTTTTGGATCATCTGCACATTTTGTCAGCTCACTGTTTTTTAGATCGTTTATGAATATGTTGACTTGTCCTGATCCCAGTACAGACACCACTAGTTACCTGTTTCCATCCTGAAAACTGACCATTTATTCCTACCCTTTGTTTCCTATCTTTTAACCAGTTATTGATCCACGTGAGGACCTTCCGGAGGTGAAAGTAAGCCGGTATGTTCCGGTATGGGGTACCGGCAAGAGCCGATACGCTGTGCCAGCCCGGTCCGGTTTCCCCAGGCTGGTGATTTAAAGGGCCCAGGGCTCCCTGCAGCGGCCAGAGCCCTGGGCCCTTTAAATCACCTTCCTCGCCCCCCTGCCGGAGCCCCAGGGAGCAAATCACTGCCATGGATACTGCTCTCTCCCGCTCTGCCAACACAGAGCAGGGGCGGCAGAAGCTTCCTTACAGTGGGGGGGGGCACCGTTGTCCAAACTGTGGCACCCCCATGACACCCCTTCCCTAAGGACCCCCACTCACACCACCTCTCCCCCCGAGGCCACACCCACAGACGCCTCTTCCCCAAGACTGCACCCTCCCCCCCCGCATCATTTGTCCTTACAGCCAGTAAAGAGTGGTGGGGCCATGGCCCTCTAAACCCCCTGTTCCAGCACCCCTGACACCGAGCTAAGCAGGCAGCAGTGTGTGTGTGTGTGTGTGTGTGTGTGACAGAGAGTGCTGTGCTGAGCTGAGCCAGTGAGAGAAGGGGGCTGATGTCGGGGCTGTCCCCTGCCTGAGGACTGGTTGCTTCCAGCAGCTGTCTGAACTTAGAGACAGTGTGCGACACACTCACTCTTCCGCAACGCACACACTGTCTCTCCCCCCCACACACACACGGTATCTCCCGCACCACACACACTGCAGTTGGAAAGCAACTGGCAATCTAGTAGGATACCCATGGACCAATGGGATAGAGAAACCTGCATCATGTGATGCTGTACCAGCCCGTGACACATTGCAAACCCTTCCCAAAGCACCCTGCAGCCAGCTGCAGAGTGGGATAGCTACCCACAGTGCACTGCTCTCTGTGGCGAGACAAGAGATGCTAGCATGGATGTGCTCTGGTGACACAGGGGAATAGGGTGGACATACAACAGCTGTTCAATTAAAACACTTTAACTAAAGCCACCTTATTCTTTCATGTAGACATACCTTAAGAGTGAGACAAGGCCCAGCTCCATTGAAACTAAAGAACCACAACTTCCTGCGTAGTTGGCAAGATTTGAACCTACACAGGGAGACCCCGATGGATTTCTAGCCCATTGCCTTAACCACTTGGTCACAACTACTTGCTGGATAGGGGGGCTCTCACTACACTCTAGTTCTGTTCTCACTGAGTGATCAATTCCAGTTGTTTCCTCAAACCAGCTTCCACAACACACACACTGCTGTGCCCTTGTGTAAGTGTGTCCATGGCTGAACTGCAAGAATTCCTGCTCCTTTCCCTTCTGGCTGGAGCATGAGGAGAGTGTGTTTGTGGTTAATGACGTTGCTGTAGCTTGTTGTCCATTTCCTGCCTTGATCATTCAGACAGTCCCTTTCCCATCATATCCCCAGTACATCAGTGACTGCAATAGCAGGGAGCAGGTTTTCTCTGGGGCACTGAGCTTTGCCAGGGGGTTGGTGGCTCCTTTCTTTCCTCACCCTGGAGTAAACTCAGCTTTTTATTCCATCCTTGATGTTTCAAGGAATAACAACAGATGACCAAAGAAAGAGGTGGGCAGGGTGGGTCTCAGGGGAGGGGGCAGAGAGGTGTGGGTGATGGACAGGGTGAGTCTCAGGGGAGGGGGCAGAGAGGGGTGGGCGATGGGGAGGGCAGGTCTCAAGGTAGGGGGCGGGCAGCAGGCAGACCTTGGGGTAGGGGGTGGAGAGGCGCGAGGAGGCCCTGGGGGAGGAGAGGAGCAAGTGACCAGCAGGCCTCAGCCAAAGAGCAGGGGTGGGAAGTGGCCAAACGGGAGTGAGGGCGGAGCACAGGTGGGGCCTCGGAGGGAGGAGAACGAGGGAAGGGGGTGGAGGGGGGGCCCAGCACCACGGTCTGGGCAGGGGCCGCCCACAGGATTCAGGGGGCCTGGGGCAAAACAATTTTGGGGGCCCCTTCCATAAAAAAAAGTTGCAATACTATAGAATCCTGTATTCTCCTGGGGGCGGCCCCTGCCCAGACCGTGGTGCTGTCCCCCCACTCCACCCCCTTCCCTCGTTCTCCTCCCTCTGAGGCCCCACCTGTGCTCCGTCCTCACTCCCATCTGGCCACTTCCCACCCCTACTCAGCCTCTCCTCGTAAGTCCCCTGCCCCCTAATAATTTTTGTTGCCCTTCCCTAGACTCTCTCCAATTTGTTTCTGTAGTGGGGGGGGGGCGGGAAACTGGACGCAATGCTCCAGGTGTGGCCTCACCAGTGCTGACTAGAGGGGAATAATCACTTCCCTCGATCTGCTGGCAACGCTCCTACTAATCCAGCCCAATATGACCAGTTACCCATATTGAATGCAGACACAGCAACATCTGATACATTGGTTCCTGTCCATTCAGGAGGTTATTTCCCACCTATTCATAAATAATGAAGCTGCTCTAAGCGGAGGGGAGAGAGCTGTCCTGTCCGTGTAGTTAACCCATCTCCCCGAGAGGTGGTAGCTATGACAGTGGGGGGAAGCTATGCTGGTGTGTGTACAAGCTGTAGTGTCTACATGTGTATATAAAGTTTAATCAAACCCCATTTTTAAAACCCCTGTGGTCTGGGAATAGAAAAGGAGCTCGCTGAGGCAGAGCCCGTCCTTCAAAATCCTTAAGATCACGGACTTGCCTGTGTAAATGTCATGGGGGTATAGCTCAGTGGTAGAGTGTTTGACTGCAGCTCAAGTGGTCCTTGGTTCAAATCCAAGTGCCCCCTTACAAGCCTGTTTCTTCAATAAAAATAATTCCATTTCTAGTATGCTCAGGAGTTCTACTATATAGGGATTCCTGAAATGAATGGACACACTCAATGTTTTCCTGTGCAAATGCATAAACACCTAGCAAACGTCCCCCAGCAGAAATCACTTTCAATCCTCTAAGTGTCTTGGTTTGTTTTCATCACTGAAACAAAGACACATGAAGACACATTTGCAGGTCCTTGGCCTCCATGGGCTACAATGTGCAGAAGAACAAGAACCACATCCACTTGGGAGGCATGGACTAGTCTGTATTACATTTGGTAAGTAAGTTGCCATTGGGACTGAAAACTCTACTGGAGGTGGACAGGAGCCTGTTACAAAACTAAAATAACCAAGATTTACCAAACTCCCTGTTACACATTCAATCCTCTCTTTGTGCACACGGCATCAACTGGGGCTCTAATAAATGGCAGCCTTCCTTTAACACAGATCGTTGTTCCTTGTGACTTTCAGATACATTCGAATGGCAGCTGTTCAGGGGTCATGTGCTGCTAGTTCATGAGCAGCAGCAGAGTCTCTGTACGTTACCAACTGTAGAGCTGGGTGTGTCTGCATCCAAGTAACTGCAGAGTCAGTGTAGTACCAGACAGTTAATTGCATAGTCTCACTTTCTGGTCTCATTGATCATTTGGGTAGAAACAGCAATGGTTTGGTGGGTTTTGTTTGTTTTTTCTCCCTTCGTTTTCTCCTAAGGAATGTGTGATCTTGAGCACGATAGTTTAAGTTCCCTGTGGGTCAGGAAAATTCCATCTCTTTGAAATAGCTGGGGAAGTGACCTGTTTGTATAACGTAGAATAAAGGAGCTTTTGTAAAGCAGTTTCATCTTTAAATATGGTGGGATAAAAATAGTAAGTTTTGCAGCCAGACACCAGGCCAGGATCAACTGATGGGGCCAGGATCAATTAATTGCAGGAGAAACAAACTCTTGGGAAGTAGATGTAATTTGTCCCCAAACCTTTCCTTGTTCTCATATGCTATCAGGGATTCTCTTCTAGAGGGCAGAGTTATCTGGGCATGTACCATCACTCTGTATTCCCTGTTTTTCCAGAGTTTGAGTTTTACTGAACTCGATGTTCTGGAAGGTAAGAGATAGTCACAGTCAAAGTTAACTCTCTGTTAATAAAGGCTGTTGTTAGTGACAAATAATGAGACTAATTCCTCACTGCGGTAATTCCACTGACTTCAGTGTACTCTTTCTCCATTTCTAGTTCCAAAAAAAATAAGCAAATTAAAACAACCTTGAGAACTAAAATACTGTGAGAAAGTGGAAATTTTAGTAGCTCAAATAATTCAGTTTCTTCTGTGTCTTGTGCGTGTGTAAATGGCACAGCATGTTAATTTATAAGCACATCTTTCTTAACTTCTTTAAATATTCTGTAGTACATTGACTAGATCAAGTGGGTTGTTCAATGCAGTGAGGTTTTCATGCATTACCCAAAACATATTTTTCATATTGTGTAAATTAACACAACTCATTGAACACAAAATTGTGTTTTTCATGCTGTGAACTGTGTTGGTAGCTCAAATTAATAGGTTTATTTTCTCTCTCTCTTTCTCTCTCTGTGAGGCACAACAAAATAATTTAGTGATGCTGAAAATGTTCCCTTCTCCTCCAGAACTGCCTTGGAATCACCTTCCCTTTGTAGATTAATCTGCCCCTGTGTCTCTACAAGGAAAATATAGTTTCTATGAAAAAAACACATTTTTTTAATTAAAGGGACTGAGACAGAATAGGTTACTCAGACATAGGTTAGGGGTTTGTTATAGAAATGGGTGGGTGAGATTCTGTGGCCTGCGTTGTGCAGGAGGTCAGACTAGATGATCATAATGGTCCCTTCTGACCTTAAAGTCAATGAGTCTATGAGAATAGCCACATGATGGTGACACATCAGGAATGCAAAGCAACAAGTTCCTGGTTTGCACATTGATGGTGACAAGGGATTGGACTCGACTCCCCTCTTTTCACAGACACATTTGTTTTATTCTCTGAGGTCAAACATCAGTTTAAATGTTGTACTTAGTCCTCTGCCTTGTAGCTTCAACAGCTGCAGATGCAAGATGAGTTACTGCAGCCTAGACCTTGTGTCCGTGTTTAGGTGGTTTTCACCTAAACGTTCAAGCAGCTCATAGTAATGTGCCGAGCTCCCCAAGTCCCACTGACAGCTGAGCTCTTCCTGCCCACTGAGCCCAGCCCAGACAGTGGGTGGGGGGTGAGTTTGTACCCAAATAACTGACAGAGCCAAGCAAGGAGCAAAGAAATGTTTGCTTCGGTCACTAGGTCTGTGTTTCTATTGCTCGTTTGCTCTCTCCCCTTCCCTGATAAGGAGCAATGGTAAGAGAAGAAGAGGTTAAACCATGTGCTAGGTGGTGGCTGGGTTTGGATGACAAATTTAAAACCATCTCAGCGCTCTCTACTGTGATACTGACACCATCAGATTCTCATCTTTCACTCACACTTCATTAATAACAGTTTCCCTGAACTACTTTGCTGTGATTATTTCAATGGCTCCTACACCGATACCTGCTGTCCCTTCTGGCTGGTTAATTGCACTATTTGGAACCTGCTCCTAAAATTACACCCTTCCTGGGAGCAAGATTCAAAACTGCCCAAGGAAACCCCATTGGGTTTCAAGGGCAGCCCAGGCAGGGTGGCAAGGGGACAGCCCAGGGATCTCAGAGCTTCTTCTTCCTCACAGAGAGAAGGTAAAGGGGGGCCACTAGTTATGACTCCTGGGTTTTAGTCCTGGCTGTGGGAGGAAAGGGGTGTTTAGTGGATTAGAGTTGGGGGCTTAGGAATCAAAGAGGAAACATCTCCCTTTTCAGCTTCAATGCACATTGAACAAGAACATGGCTTCTCATCTCTTCGGTTTCAGAGGAGCAGCTGTGTTAGTCTGTATCCTCAAAAAGAACAGGAGTACGTGTGACACCATAGAGACTAACAAATTTCTTAGGTTCTGTTGCCATCATGTGGCCATTTCATTTCACTTCTTATTGTTAAAAGGTCTGGGTACTTCAATGAGGCTAATCATCTAGTGGAAGAAGCTCTGCAAGGGACGTGGTTAATTCCCCATCACTGCTCTGTGTAAATGAAGACCACAGCTCTTGCTGCAAGACACCTGTTGTGTGGGTGTCCCTGTTCCCCCTTCAGAACCTCTGGTACATGGTGCTTCCCTCCACCCAGTTAAAGATCCCCATCATGTGGGTGCTCCCATCCAGGATCTCTGGTGGGTGTCTCTGTCCCCCACCCCATGAACTAGCTCCCGTGTGTGGTTTCCCCTGCCTACCCCCATCTGGGATCTGTGGGTGTCGCTGTTCCCCTTTTTAAGATTCGTGTTGCTTGGGTGCGTCCCTCCCCCCAAGTCAGAATCCCCAGCGTGTGGGTGCTCCCATCCCCCTCTGCAGGCTGTGTCTGTATAAAAAGAGACTGTGTCTCACTGCCTTGCCCAGGCTACACTGCAGGGGCTATTCACAGCTGTGATCCCACTACTGATCAGCACAGGAGTTTTGACCTGCTCTGTTTCTGACCTGGTTCACCCCTCCTTAGGCAACCTGGAGACCCCAAGCTTCCCCAGGATCACCATATTGATGCTGAACTTAGTGTGGACACCTGATTGGCACAGCTGGCTGCAGCCCAGAACTCCTGAGCTCAAGCGATCCACTGGCCTCAGCCTCCCTAGAAGCTGGGATCACAGGCACCAGCCACAGGGCCCGGTTGGTTACAGGGTCGCCCGCTTCCAACTTCAGGCTTAGCCTGGGAGCTCTGTGCTCTGAGCGGGTGGAAGTGGAGCCTGGAACTGAGCTGACGCACTGAGGGTCATGGAGGTGAAAACACGGGGCACAGATCTTTGAGCACAACCCTCATCCTGAGGAATGGGAGGGGGGGCTGCATAAAGAGAGACCGGCTCTCCCTGGCGGGGCTGCAGCGGCTCTTCACAGGGGCAGTCCCACTGTCTATTGGTACCAGAGTTTTGAAAGCCTCCTTTCCTGGGCGGGCTCCTCTCTCCCTAGGGGGAACTGGCAGCCCCAAACTTCCCAGAAACCAGCATAGCGAGGCCAGCCTGAGCCCAGACACCTGCTCAACACCCCGAGGTGCAGCCCTGAACTCCGGCAATCAGCTACGCTCAGCTGCCCACCCAACAAGCGTCACACGCAGGAGCCTTCGTGCCCCACGTGTTCAGCTCCCTCCCAGCGCCAGCTTTAAACTCCGCTGCTCAGTTCTAAGCTTTGGCCACACGGGGGCAGCCTGGAGCTCAGCCAACACCTCCCGTTGCTGGTTGCGTTTCCCGCTCCTCGTGGCAGGTTCACACCGCGCAGGCAGATCCCTGAATCGGAGCTGAACCGTTCCCCAAATCCAGCGCTTTAGCAGCAGCTTTGCTACGAAAGTGCTGACGTCCCCAAGTAAAGTAAGAGCCAGAGCGCTGTGTCCAGGATCTTCTATTGGGCCCCTCACCGTGGTGTCTGACAGGCACAAGGAGAAACCAGGGAAATGTTTTCATGGCGTTTAAGGGCAGAAGGGGCCATTAGCTCAGCTAGTCTAACCTCCGAATAAAACAGAATTACACCATGACACATATTGATCCCACAGACCTTAGATAGATCAAAGCGTTTCAGCCCTCAGGAAGGAGGCTAAACTGGGTACCAGAGGCAGCGAAGAAGGGGCCCCCAAGGCAATGGCAGGGAACTGACGAGGTGAAATATGCCCAGATGATCCCAGCAGGCGACCCACCCCCATGCTGTAGAGGTGGGAGTCCCTGTTCCTCCTGCCCTTAAGAATCTCTGGTGGTAAGTGGGTGCCCCCAGTTCCCCAGATAAGAATCCTCCATGTGGTTTCCCTGGCTTCACCTCCAGATAAGAACATTGTGTGGAGGGAGTGGGAGGAAGGTTGTCTGGCAGATATGTGAAGGGGGACTGTGTCTCCCTGTCTGGCCCAGGCTCCTTGGAGGAAGTGATCTCAGTGTGTCTGGCTGTCTCCATTCCTCCCACCCATAAGAATCCCTGGTGTGTTGGTGCACCCTAGACCATTAAGGATCTCTGGTGGGTGGGTGTCTCTCTCCCCCTAGTCAGGATCTCTGGGGCGTGGCTGTATAAAAAGAGACTTTGACTCACCCAGGCTGGGCTGCCATCATGGAGCAGACCAGGTCCTTCTGTGGAGGGTTTGCGTTCCTCCAGGGACGTGATCTCAGTGTGTGTGGGTGTCCCTGTCCCTTCAACCCTTAACAATCCCTGGTGCGTGGGTGCGCTGGGCCCCATTACAATCCCCTCTGTCTTACCCCCCATGAGGGATCTGTCTTACCCCCCATGAGGGATCTGGTGGATGTGGGTGTTCTCCACGCTACTGTGTGGTTCCCCTGCCCCCATCTAGGCTCTGTGGTGTGTGGGTGTCGCTGTTCCTCTTTTCAAGATCCGTGTTGCTTGGGTGTGTCCCTCCCCCCAAGTCAGATTCCCCAGCGTGTGGGTGCTCCCATCCCCCCATCCAGGCTCTGTGGAGTAGGGGTGTCTAAAAAGAGACTGTGTCTCACTGTCTTGCCCAGGCTACACTGCAGGGGCTAGTCACAGGTGTGATCCCACTACTTATCAGCACAGGAGCTTTGACCTGCTCCATTTCTGACCTGGGCCGGTTCACCCCTCCTTAGGCAACCTGGAGACCCCAAGCTTCCCCGGGATCACCATATTGATGCTGAACTTAGTGCAGACACCTGATCGGCACAGCCCCCTGTTATATCCTTGGGGCAGCCGGTGTAGGAAGCAATCACTTGAGGCCAGAGAGCAGGCAGCTAACCAAAACCTCCATTTTATTTACATATATACAGAGAGCTCCCTCAGCTGGTTGAAACCGGTTGAGCTAACCCATAATAATCTAACTCAGTTGCCATAGCAACAAAACCATGACAACCAAATACACAACACCCCCTGCAGCCCAGAACTCCTGAGCTCAAGCGATCTGCCAGCTTTAGCCTCCCCAGGCGCTGGGATCACAGGCACCAGCCACAGAGCCCAGCTTGCTTTGCAGTTTGGCAGCTGGAGCTTTAAACTCTGCTTGTGAGCTCTGTGCCTTGGCCAGACGGGGACAGCCTGGAACTGGGAAATGCTCCTGCTCCCCCCGCCCCCCTCTCATGTCGAGCTGCAGGCACCGCTGTCCTCCCAGGTAAGATCCCGGATGTTTTGGTGCCCCCTTTCCCAGCCCAGGTGTCCGGGTACCTCTGCCCCCCATACAGAATCCTGGGTGTGTGGGTGTCCGTCCCTCTGCAGAGGATCCCGGAGTGTGGATGCCCTTGTCCCCCCCTACAAGATCCTGGGTGTGTGGGTGCCACTCTCCCCCGCAGTAGATCTCTGGTGGGTGGGTCCCCAGGGTGTGAGTGCTCCCAGCCCCCGATACAGGCTGGGGGGGTATAACAGGCTCTCCCTGTCCTGCCCAGGCGGTGCTACAGCAGCTGTTCACAGGGGCAGCAACCCCACTGTCATTCTGCAGCTTTAACCTGCTCCAGGGGTGACTTGCTTCCCCCTCCTTTGGGAGCCTGGGGACCCCGAACTTCCCAGAGTCACCTAATTGATGCTGAGCTGAGCTGTCCCTTGTGCAAAGCAGGAGGCCAAATTCCAGGGAAACAATGGACAAGCAGGGGGCCCTGGGCACATCCAGCCCTGGCCGTGAGATGTTCCCTCCCCTCTTTCTTTATGCCCCTGTTGTTATTTCATGGAATGTCTGGGATGGGGGAAAAGCTGAGTTCACTCCAGCTGGAGGGGGAAGAACCCTGAAAATCTCAGGCCCCAACTCCTGCTACCAGGATCACTGAGGTGCTGGGAATCTGCATGGGAAAGGGACGGTGTGAATTGTCAAGGTGGGGAATGAATAACAATCTACAACAAGATCCACCTCATTAATCACTGACACAGGCTAATCCTGCTGCAGATAGAAGGGAAACTGGGAGTGATTCTTTGCTGTTCAGCCATGGAAACAGTGACCCAATTGCACCACAGTGAATGTGCTGGGGAAAGCTGGACTTTAGAGGCAGGTGGAAAGAGCAGACCCTAGAAACACCTGGAGCTCCCCACAGCACTTCTGCCACCGGGGTCAGGTGTTGAGCGACTCACAGCGCCCCTCCCCTCCCATTACATTCCAGCAGGGGGTGGCAGCACCCCCCACCCAATGCAGGGGAGAGGGCTGAGTGTATCTCTGCACCCTGAGCCCAGGGCACCCACTCTCTCTGCCCCACACATCGAATCTGGCCTTGCAGCAGAGTGACCCCTAAGAACCAGCAACTTCCAGGACAGCAGATTTGGCCTCAGAGCAGGGAATGTGTCCCTCATGCTGCTTTTAGGCCACTGGGTGCTCTGGAAACAGGAGGGCTCTGAATGTAACCTATAGCACAAATGGCCCATCTGGGGATATAGCTCAGTTGTAGCGCACATGCTTTGCATGTAAGAGGTCCTGGGTTCAATCCTAGCATCTCCAGGTTCTTTTCACCCTGCTGCTTTGCTCATGCCCTGCAGGAGTTTCAATCCTGCTCAGTGAGGGGCAAGTGCCAATTGCATGGAAGGTCTGGGGGGGTTTCTGCTCCTAAGTCTCCTCTGCACATTTAAGATTCCCATCTGCTGTGCTGCTTGGGACAAGGGTAGATGAGAAGGGCAAATCCTCCAGCACTGGAGGGAAAGGTCCCATCTGCACAGACTAGACTTATTTCTTGTCTGGGCCCAATCTTTTCACCTGCTATAGCCCTTGTTCCAGCTCAGGTGGTAGCTAGGGGATGTCTCATGACTGCAGCATGTTTGTTCAGTTCCACCCTCTTATACAGCTTTGGTACAAGGCAGGAATCTTTTGTCTCTCTCCTGGGGAAAAGCCCCAGGTTTAAGATGGATTCCTGTACCAGGTGACATGGCCACATGTCCTGTGAGACCCCCAAGCCTTCATTCTTCCTGGCCTGACTCACAGATGGTGCAGGACAGAGCCATCTCCAGTCAATTGGCCTGGTTAATGGGAGCCATCAAGAGTCCAAACCACTATTAATGGCCCACACTTTGCATCATTACAACAGGACCTCAGAGTTATAGTTCATATTTCTAATTTCAGATCCAAGAATGATCGGTTCATACAATAGGATGAACACACACCGTAGATTATAAGCTTTGTAATGATACCTTACAAGAGACCTTTTGCATGAAGCATAGTCCAGTCACTTTATATTCACACTCATTAGCATACTTTCATAAAATCCTATGGAGTGCAACTTCACAGCAGGGAAAGGGTTTTACTGCGGCACCTGGGAGCAGTTGAGTTTCATGTTCAGGCTGTGGTATGAGTTCCTTCACGTTTCTCGTAAGCACACAGGGACCTTCGCGGGTGCTCTCGATACAGGAATGGCCCAGATATGATAAAGTGATGGGGATTGCATTTTCCTTTTTTATTTCTGTATTTCCAATGACATTTCTGTTTGTGATTTCATTTTGCTTTGTATAACTGTGTTTTCTCCTGGATTTGATATTTAACAAAAAAAAGAATACGGCCTCAGGGCACCAGATGGTGGAGCAGGCGGGGCTAGGACTGCTAAGAGAGCGAGAGTAGCAGGTTTTCTGTATAGTTTCCTGCCCTCATTTTTCTTGACTAGTTTCTCTTCTGTACGAAATTTGCTTTCTGTAGAATGTGAGCCTGGCTAGCTCAGTTGGCAGAGCGTCAGCCTTCTAATTTGAGGATCCAGGGTTCAAGTCCCTGGTGAGGTAAAGAAACACTTTCCCCCTGTGACATACCCAAAGAGTTTTAGAAGGACCCTCCTTGACTTTAGTTTTTCCTTTTCAGGACATGGCCTTTCCCAGGAAGGGCCCTTTAATGCCTGGGACTGAAGGTGCTACTGCCTCTGCTGTCCACTGGCCTCACAGTCTGGAGGAAGAAAGGACTCTGGGCCTGCAGCAAAGTGCTGTGTGCTGACTTTTTCAGCAAATGCAGGGCTGGCCAGAGAGGCATGTTCCCACTGAGTCCTCCCTGCCAGAAAAAATTGTCCCCACAGACAGGGGCGGCTCCAGGCCCCAGCATGCCAAGCGCATGCTTGGGACAGCAAGTCGCAGGGGGCGCTCTGCCGGTCACCGCGAGGGCGGCAGGAAGGCTGCCTTCGGCGGCATGCCT
Organism: Mauremys mutica; assembly: GCF_020497125.1. Lineage (NCBI taxonomy): Eukaryota > Metazoa > Chordata > Testudines > Geoemydidae > Mauremys > Mauremys mutica. Next base: position 509,107 of record NW_025423291.1, read on the forward strand.
GTCAAGGGGCCGCTGGTCCTGCGACTTCGGTGGACCTCCCGCAGGCAAGCTGCCGAAGGCAACCTGTCTGTCGTGCTTGGGGCAGCAAAATGCCTAGAGCCGCCCCTGCCCACAGAGTCCTCCCTGCTGGAAGTCTACAGTAATCAACAGGTGCTCTGCTGGTCCCATGGTGTAAGGGCAGCACTCAGGACTTTGAATCCTGCAATCTGAGTTGAATTCTCAGTGGAATCTGAGAACAATTCCTGTGCCACAAATGCTGCTGGGTCTTCCAAAGCTCTATCTTGCTTTCTCAAAGGCCATGAAAGCCACTACAAAAGGTTTTTTTCTCCTGCTGATAATAGCTCACCTTAACTGATCACTCTCGTTATAGTGTGTATGGCAACACCCAATTTTTCATGTCCTCTCTGAGTGTGTGTGTGTATTTTCCGGCTGTATTTTCCACTGCATGCATCCAGTGAAGTTGGTTTTAGCCCAGGAAAGCTTATGCTCAAATAAATTTGTTAGTTTCTAAGGTGCCACAAGAACTCCTTGTTCTTTTTGCAGATAAATTAATGGAGGTTAAGTCCATGAATGGCTATTAGCCAGGATGGGTAAGGAATGGTGTCCCTAGCCTCTGTTTGTCAGAGGGTGGAGATGGATGGCAGGAGAGAGATCACTTGCTCATTACCTGTTAGATTCAGTCCCTCTGGGGCACCTAGCATTGGCCACTGTTGGCAGATAGGATGTGAGGTTGGATGGACCTTTGGTCTGACCCAGTATGGCCATTCTTATGTTCTTATGAAGGGAGGGGCAGAGCACTGGGACAGAGCTTCTGTAGTGTAGTGGTTATCACGTTTGCCTAACATGAAATAGGTCCCTGGTGCAGAAACATGTGGGTTTAATATTCCCAGCTCCTAGTGGCCTGTCCCTGCTGTTGTAGGAGCAGCAGTGATTTCTATGCTCAGAAGGTCTGTTATACTTCCCCTGCTCCCACTTTTGTCTCTTCTCCCTCTCTGAATGCCTGTGAAGTGGCTTTTCCCCTCCCGCTCCCTCCTGGGATGCTCGTGGGATGAACGGGCTGGTTGAAGAGCAGAAGAGCTCCCAGGTAGACAAGGTGTCTGGGACGCTAATTAGGCAGCACTCACACACCCAGAGCATGGACACTGCCCAAGGTGGAGTGTGACCAACCAGATGCAGCCAAGTCATCTCTAGTCGCAGGCCATGAGGTGCAGGCCCTTAAAAGGGGAAGGGGCCCTGTGCTCAGGAGAGCACTCACAAGCTTGTACCTCCAGTGAATGCCCTTTGCCCGGACCGCCTGGCCAGTGGTTCTCTGCGTTGTATTTCATTGTGCCTCAGGGAGACTTACCTTCATCGCACCATCCATAGCTGCGCTGTGGGACACTTACCTTGCAGAATCCTGACATCTCCAGTGCTGTGCCTGTCCTGAGAGCGTGAGTATGCACGTGTGATTGTGACACACACACACACACGCTTTTTCTTTTGAGCTTAGCTGTCAGTATAATAAATGTGCTGCTTTCTGGCAAACTCTGGTGGGTCATTAGTCCTCCCTACGCTTACCCAAAATTGGGCCAGCTAGTAACACCTGCGATAAACTCAACCCCTGCAGGATAGAGGGTGGTGAAATGAGCTGGGAAAAAGCCTTAGCATCATCAGGGGAAAGCTAGAGGACCTTGGCCAGTCACCTTTTGAAGCCTTGTGGCTTGGTCTCCTCTGCCCTTGGAGGTTGGCCTATGGCGGCCGGCTCTTCCTGCTGGCTTCCTTTGTGTGACTTGCCAAAGGAGGGAGTGAGGCAGGAATGGGGAAAAAGAGGAAAGTTGAGCTGAGGAAGGCAGGGCAGAAGCTAAGTGTCTCAGGGTGGCTAAGTGAGGTTAGTAGAGCTTCACCATTCGTTCTGCAAAGCCTGGGGAGGTGCAGTTGGCTGCTGGGAGGCAGAATCCTGTGCCTGCCTCTTGGCTTCCCAGGGATGGCTACTTGCAGCCCAGGAGAAGGACAGTTCTGGGTGAAAGGATGACAAGCAAAGCTCTGGGAGGAAATTTGGGTGCGGGCTCTGTGCTGGGGGAGGGGGTTGGGGTGCAGGAGGGGTGGCACTTACCCCGGCCAGTGCAGCTCCCAAAGTGACTGGTACACACAACCCTGCGGCAGCAGGTCCTAGGTGGGCCATGCGAGGGGGGTCTCTGTGTGCCACTGCCTGCAGGTGCTGCCCCCAGAGCTCCCATTGGCTGCAGTTCCTGGCCAATGGGAGCTGCGGAGTTGGTACTCGGGGCAGGGGCAGTGAATGGAGACACTCCCCCCACCCCAGGGGATGCTGGGACATGCCAACCACTTCTGGGAGCGGCACGGAGGGACGGAGGCAGAGTGGGCAGGGATCCACCTCAGTGCTGCTGACACATCTCTGCACACCCATTGGGGGAGGGGAGCAGAGGTCGTCCATGTGCTGCCTGGGGTAGGGGCAGAGCACAGAGCTGCCTCCCCTCCCGGGTCTATTACAGGAGTGGGTGGGTGGGGTCTTTTGGCCTGCAAGGTGCAGCAGGTCGGACTAGATGATCACACTGGTCCCTTCCAACCTTAAAGGCTCTGAGTCTAAAAGGGAGAGGGAAGTAAAGAATTTTTTTTTAATAATAAACCAAACATTGTAATACCAGGATAACTCCAACAGCTCATTGTATAGTCCTGCCCCTTTCTTCCTCCACTGTGTGTTCAATGACCTGCAGGACATTGATTCTCTCATTTCATTGATAAACTTATACAATGTGACTGAAATAAAACCAATTCCCAGTAGAGAAAATGTCACATCCCTGCATTGGCTGGGAATGAAACCCAAATCAACTGCTTGGAAAGCAGCTATGCTCACCACTATACCACCAATGTAGCTGGCGAAAGTACCACTTATGCTTGCCCAATGAGGCTAGACCAGAATTGAGGCCCCAGACATCCTGCAGAAATGATGAGCTGCATGCCATTCTAGGGGGTGCCCCTGCAACAACCCCACCCATTGCTTCCCTCCTCCCCCACCCCTCCTGGGCTACCGTGGCAGTTATCCGCCCATTTGTGTGATGAAGTAATAAAGAATGCAGGAATTTGAAATAACACTGACTTTATTGCCTCTGCAAGTAGAGCTCAAAGGGGGGAGGGGAGGGCAGCATCCAGCTGCTATAATATTCCAGGCAGGACTGAATCTCCATTAGACAAAGCTTAAAGAAGAGAATGACCTGAGAATCAATCCCATTTTTGCCCAGGTGCCCCTGGGCGACCTCACCGAGGCCAGCCAGGAGCACTCACAGGACGACGATGACACATACCAGTCCTACTGTACCGTCTGCCATCGGGAAGGGAAGGGGATGCTGCTGTGTAGCGCTGCAGCACCGCGTCTGACAGCAGCATCCAGTAGACATACGGTGACATTGAAAAAAGGCGAGAAATGATTTTTTCCCCTTTGCTTTCACGGGGGGAGGGGGGGGACGACATATACCCTGAACCACCCGCAACAATGTTTTTGACCCTTCAGGCTTTGGGAACGCAGCCAAGAATTCAAACGGTTTTCGGAGAGTGCAGGAACTGTGGGATAGCTACAGACGTCAGTCGCCCCTCCCTCCATGAGCGTCCATTTCATTCTTTGGCTTTCTGGTACGCTTGTTTCAGCTCCTTAAGTTTCAGCACTGTGTTGAGTCCCTGTTGTGGCCTCTGTCTATCATGGCCTTGGAGATTTTTTCAAATGTTTTGGCATTTCGTCTTTTGGAACGGAGTTCTGATAGAACAGATTCATCTCCCCATACAGAGATCAGCTTCAGTATCTCCCGTACGGTCCATGCTGGAGCTCTTTTTTGATTCTGGGACTGCGTGGTCACCTGTGCTGATCGGCGCTCCACGCTGGGCAAACAGAAAATTAAATTCAAAAGTTCGTGGGGCTTTTCCTGTCAACCTGGCCAGTGCATCCGAGTTCAGATTGCTGTCCAGAGTGGTCACAATGGTGCACTGTGGGATGGCGCCTGGAGGCCAATACCTTCGAATTGCGGCCACACTAATCCTAATCCGACATGGCAATACCGATTTCAGTGCTACTCCCCTCGTCGGGGAGGAGTACAGATATCGGTATTAAGAGCCCTTTATATCGATATAAAGGGCTTCATTGTGTGGACGGGTGCAGGGTTAATGCGATTTAACGCTGCTAAATTCGATATAAACTCATAGTGTTGATCAATAAGGCTAATCATCTAGTGGAACAAGCTCCGCAAGGGACGTGGTTAATTCCCCATCACTGCCCTGTGTAAATCAAGACCACAGCTCTTGCTGCAAGACACCTGGTGTGTGGGTGTCCCTGTTCCCCCTTCAGAACCTCTGGTACATGGTGCTTCCCTCCTCTCAGTTCAAGATCCCTATCATGTGGGTGCTCCCATCCAGGATCTCTGGTGGGTGTCTCTGTCCCCCACCCCATGAACTAGCTCCCGTGTGTGGTTTCCCCTGCCTGCCCCCAGCCGGGATCTGTGGGTGTCTCTGTTCCCCTTTTCAAGATCCGTGTTGCTTGGGTGCGTCCCTCCCCCCAAGTCAGAATCCCCAGCATGTGGGTGCTCCCATCCCCCTCCAGGCTCTGCGGGGGGTGTCTGTATAAAAAGAGACCGTGTCTCACTGTCTTGCCCAGGCTACGCTGCAGGGGCTATTCACAGGCGCGATCCCACTACTGATCAGCATGGGAGTTTTGACCTGCTCTGTTTCTGACCTGGGCCGGTTCACCCCTCCTTAGGCAACCTGGGGACCCCAAGCTTCCCCGGGATCACCATATTGATGCTGAACTTAGTGCGGACACCCGCTCGGCACAGCCCCCTGCAGCCCAGAACTCCTGAGCTCAAGCGATCCGCCGGCCTCAGCCTCCCCAGGAGCTGGGATCACAGGCACCAGCCACGGGGCCCGGCTGGTTACAGAGTCTCCCGCTTCCAACTTCAGGCTCAGCCTGGGAGCTCTGCGCTCTGAGCGGGTGGAAGTGGAGCCTGGAACTGAGCTGATGCGCTGAGGGTTATTTGCACTGCGCGCTTCACACGGAGGTGAAAACACGGGGCACAGATCTTTGAGCACAACCCTCGTCCTGAGGAATGGTGGGGGGGCTGCATAAAGAGAGACCGGCTCTCCCTGGCGGGGCTGCAGCGGCTCTTCACAGGGGCAGTCCCACTGGCAAATGGTACCAGAATTTTGCCGCCCTCCCTTCCTGGGCTGACCTCTCTCTAGGGGGAACTGGCGACCCCAAACTTCCCAGAAACCATCATAGCGAGGCCAACCTGAGCACAGACACCTGCTCAGCACCCCGGGGTGCAGCCCTGAACTCCGGCAATCAGCTACGCTCAGCTGCCCACCCAACAAGCGTTACACGCAGGAGCCTTCATGCCCTGCGTGTTCAGGTCCCTCCCAGCGCCAGCTTTAAACTCCGCTGCTCAGTTCTAAGCTTTGGCCACACGGGGGAAGCCTGGAGCTCAGCCAACGCCTCCCGTTGCTGGTTGCGTTTCCCGCTCCTTGTGGCAGGTTCACTCCCAGGGCCGGCTCTAGGTTTTTTGCAGCCCCAAGCAAAAAAAAATTTGGCTGCTCCCCTTCCCAGCGCTGGGCTCCCCCATACCTTCCTGCTGCCCCAGTCCTGGGCTCTCCCCACACCCACACACTGCCACAGCACTGGGCTTCCCCCTTTCCTCCCCACCAGTGCCCTCCCTCCGCCCTGCTGCTGCCCCAGCCCTGGGCTCCCGCCCTACCTCCTGCTGCCCCAGACCCGCCGCAGATGGCAGCGCAGAGCCCTCTGACTCCCGGCCACGGCTGGGATTTAAAGGGCTCTGGGCTCCCTGCGACTGCCGGCAGGGGCGGCTCTAGTATTTGTGCCGGCATGCCGCGGGGGGTGCTTTGGTGGTCACCGGTTCCCGGCTCCGGTGGACCTCCCGCAGGCATGACTGCGGGAGGTCCACCGGGGCCGCCTGCCACCCCCCGCAGGACGCCGCCCCAAGCGTGCACTTGGCTCGCTGTGGTCTGTGGGATCAATGGGTGTAATTCTGTGTTATTCGGGGGTCAGACTAGCTGAGCTAATGGCCCCTTCTGCCCTTAAACGCCATAAAAACATTTCCCTGGTTTCTCCTTGCGCCCGTCAGACACCACGGTGAGGTGCCCAAGAGAAGATCCTGGACACCGCGCTCTGGCTCTTACTTTACTTGGGGACGTCAGTGCTTTCCTAGCAAAGCTGCTGCTATAGCGCTGGATTTGGGAAACTGTTCGGCTCCGATTCAGAGATCTGCCTGCGGGGTGAGTGCTGCTCCCTCCATGGGGGCTGGCTCAGGCCCTGAGGTGCCCCCATGAATGTTCCTCTGTGTCCCCCTAGGACTCATGCCCCACATTTTGGGAACCACTGAACCCTACTCGCTAATCAGGGGCTAGTGATGCCAAAGCCCAGGGAAAGGGAGAACAAGTGCAGGGCTCCCAGCACCGGAGCCATGTGAAGGGGCTGCAGGAGAGGAGCAATGGCTGGTGGCACAGGGAGTTAAGGGCAAAGGGGGCACAGGAGGGGGCAGGAGTAGGGGTGAAGGAGGTGCAAGGGTTGGGAGTGCAGGAGCTAGCGGTAAAGGGGGAGTGGGGATCGTCCAGGGGCAATGGGGAAGTGCCAAAGTACAAGCTTTGCCCAGGGCACCATTTTCCCTAATGCTGGTCTGAGCAAACAATTGGCAATGACCCTTCAGTGAGACCAGAACCATAGTGTAGAAAAGCCCCTTTGTTAAGTGGTGGTGGCTGAGGGCTTAGGGAGATGGGTTAAAAACAGCAGGCATCTTTCTGTGGAGTTTTGATTCTTGCCTGTTAGGCAAGGCTGGTGTGTGGTGTCTCCATGGCTGTACTTTCAGTGTCTGATCTGCCACAGGGAGCCAAGTCTAGACATATTCAGAGGCTCTATGCCAGAGTTTCTCCAACTTCTTTTCACTGCAACCCCCTTCTGCTAAAAAAAACTCACTACATGGCCCTGGAAAGAGGGACCAAGCTCCTCCACACTGAGCAGACGCAGGGGAGACAAAGCCTGAGCCCTGCCCCAGTTAGGGGAGGGCAAATCCAGAGCTTGAGGGATTCAGCCCTGGGTGGTGGGGCTCAGACTTCTGGCTTCAGCCCCAGGCACCAACAAGTCTAATGCCAGCCCTGGTGACCCCATTAAAACAGGGTCACATCCCACTTTGGGGTCCTGACTCACAGTTTGAGAACCAGGGGAGTTTCCATCCCCTGGCATATTGCAATTGCTGTTAAGTGGGTTTGACAAAATTCATTTTGTCTATTTCTTTCTTTTAATTTCAATAGATAGCGATATTTATTTTTAAGCCTTTTTTCCATGTTTAGAATTTCATTTCTGTATATTACCTATATCAATATTTTTTCGTGTGTGTGTACAGTGAAATCAACATTTACTGCAATTTATTCATAAAAATCCAATCCTTTCAAGCGTAATTTAAAGTAATGAAGTACTTGAATTCTTTCACTTCCTAGACTGGAATCAAGTATCAGAGGGGTAGCCCTGTTAGTCTGGATCTGTAAAAGCAGCAAAGAGTCTTGTGGCACCTTATAGACTAACAGACGTTTTGGAGCATGAGCTTTCGTGGATGAATACCCACTTCGTCGGATGCCCACTTCCTAGACTGGAATGTTTCATTTCAGGATAATTACACCCTCCCTGTGATGTATTTCACTTTCAGTACCGTAACCCCCTCGTGATATAGCTCCTGTCTGGGAGCTCTGCTGAGGCGAGTGGCATTATGATCAGATGACGACACACTGACACATGAGCACAGACACATGGGGGAGGGTGGAGGATGAGGTAACATGGAGCCTACCAGGGTTGAACATGGCCGTAAGAGCAAACGCCCTCTCAGCCTCTCCTCTCTCCCACCTCCCAGAGACAGTAATTCTGAGAAATCGTTCCCTGAAATCTAAATAGCCCCAGCATGAGAGACAGTGATTAACGCAGGTACCTTAGGGGCTGCAGCGCCAACCCCCTGCCTGGATGAGGAGGGTGAAGAATTGCAGTAGAAATGGGTTAGGCTGGGAGAGGGCACAGCTGATGTGGGGCTGGGAGCTGAGTTGACCAAGAGGCCAGAACTCATGGCGGGTTGGGAGAAGAAGTCAACAGGACTGGGTAGAGGCATTTCAGTGTATTTTCCCCATTAACCATTCTGCCATGTATTTAATTTAGAAACTTTTCATTCACATCTAAACACCTTGGAGCTAAGCTGGGTTGATGCATTTCCACTTACAGTGGTACAGTTTTAATCAGGTGTTTAATCAGATGCTCATGCAACACAAAGCAGTCAATAATGGGTGTGCTTTCATGAATTAACTTGTCTGTGTGCTGTGCATCGCTTTGAAAAAAAGATGGTGTGAGGGAGCGTCAAAATTTTAGGCATTAAGAAATGGTAAGTAGGTGTCAGTTCCTTTCTCATACGTTTCTCTCATAATTTTAATGTCAGTTTTGAATCAGTATTAATACCATGTTGTTTTAATAGCAGTAGGGTCCATTTGTATAATTGTTTGCAAGATTTCATTGGATATTGTGAAGCAGCCGTCTTCACCTTTTCTTTTGAGATTCCTAAATACAACCCAGCGCACCACTCCTGACAGACTGCAAGCCCTGGCTGGTGACATGCTGGAGAGCAAACACCTGATGAGCCCTTTCGCCCTAAAATGTGCATTTGGCTCTTTGGCATTGCTTTATCTGCCCCACCAGAAAATGCTGTATGGAACCTGGTCATTACAGCCGACCGCACTAGGTACCGTTCTGCCAGCTGTGGGCCAACATTCGAATGGTTCTGTTTGTTTATCTTTCATTCAGCTTTGCAATTCTTAGATCCCATTTACAAACTGGAACTGAAATAACCAAAGCAAGTTAAGAAGGGAGCGGCATCAGGCACAGGTGAGGGTAAAACAATAAATGGAAAGAACTGACTATGGGAAAAGGAACATCTCAAACTATCAGAGCCCCAGACCCCCGCCCAACTGAACCCACCCCAGCCAGGCATATCAAGCTGGGTCCCTGAAAAATCGCCCAGCCCGTCTGGCAGCGAATGCTGCGTGTTCCAGATGGTGTGTGCGTCTGCTCTGCTGACGTGTTGCTTTGGTACAGAAGGCACCATGGCCACAGGGAGCAGAGACATGGACTCCTACAAAACAAAATCCCAGATACACCTCCAACATCCCATCCCCTCCTCAACCTCGACATGGCCATTCTCAGCCCATTGCTAACAGTTCCTCCCAGCCTTCAACACTATAAATAAATAAAACATGGTGTTACAAAAGGTAGATGGTGCCAGAGAAACCTGGCATTTGATACAGGCATCTGATTAGTTTCCCACGTGGAATGTGCTGTTAAATTGGAGAAAATGGGGATTAATATGACAGCTGAAAGGTTAATAAAGAATTGGTTAAAGAGAGTCTACAAGGGGGTCATACTGAATGGTGAATTGTCAGGCTGGAGGCAGGTTACTAGTGGAGTTCCTCAAAGATCAGTTTTGGGACCAATCTTATTCAACATTTTGATTAGTGACCTTGGCACAAGAAGTGGGAGTGTGACACAAAGCCAGGAGGGATTGCCACTATGGAGGACAAGAAAATCATACCAGAAGAACTGCATGACCTTGAAAGCTGGAGTGAGAGAAATGGGATGAAAATTAATATTGCAAAATTATGCACTTAGTGATGATTGACAAGAATTTTTTACAATGACCTGGAGACTTATCAGTTGGAAGTGACAGAGGAGGAGAAAGACCTGGGTGTATTGGTTGATCACAGGGTAATTATGAGGTGCCAATGTGGTGTGGCCGTGAAATAGGCTAATGCAGTCCTAGGATGCATCAGGCGAGGTATTTCCAGTAGACACAGGGAAGGGTTATTGTGGGAATTTGGCACATGGGTATGTTTGGGTATGTTAGAGGCTAAGTGGCCTTGGGCTGGTTCTCAGCTGCCAAGTAGGCAGTAAACAGGATAATAAATCAGAAAGTTGTACAGGATGATAATTACCCTATGAAGTTACAGCTGTGCCTGTGTGTATCTTATTAACCAATTAGCAATTGCATGATTGCCTGTCATAATTGTATACAAGAGCATGCTGGAGAGAAATAAATGACTTTGGCTACCAATCACATTGATTGTTGGGCTCGGTCCATGCCCGCCTGAGAGGCACCGCGACGCAATAAATGGTGACCCCGACGTGATTCGAATCGAATGATGATAGTGTCGGAGGCCTAGTGTTGGTGGCCTGTTCCAGGCGGAGGAGCTGCGGCGGGGAGTGCTGGAGAAGCCCCCGGGCATCCGAAAAGAGAGGCGCACCTGAGCCCTGAGGAGAGCGGCTATAAGCCGCGGCGGAGAAGGGCGGCTATAAGTCACGGAGGAAAGCGGCGGCTATAAGTCGCGGAGGAGAAAGGCGGCTATAAGTCGCGGAGGAGAAAGGCGGCTGCTATAAGTCGCGGAGGAGAAGGGCGGCTATAAGCCGCGGAGGAAAGCGGCGGCTATAAGCCGCGGAGGAGAAGGGCAGCTATAAGCCGCGGCGGAGAAGGGCAGAGCAGCTAACATGGGAACCGCTGCATCAGCGGAAGAAAAGATAACACAGAAGCCTTTATTGCACATTATGAAGCGGCAGGGAGAAAAGCTCCCCTCTGATACGTTATCCCGCCTGCTGCGGTGGGGACAGAGAAGGGAACTTTTTGTTAAGCCGAGTACAATTTTTAATAAAACTGTGTGGGAGCGACTAGGCTCCAAGCTTTGGAAGTCGGTGGCTCAGGGCGATGAGGAAGCCTTTTCCCTGAGTCCAGTATGGAATAAGACAAAGAAGATAGTAAAAACTCTCGTGGCCGAGGCAGGAGTGCAGGCGGCCCTTTCTAAGCTTTTCCGCCCAACGCCCGAAATGCCTTCTGTGTTGCCGGTTGGAGCCAGGGAGTTTTTCGGTGGCGAGGACACGGTGATACCTTTGGCTTCCGACCTGGATAATGTTGCCCCTGTTATGGTTCTATTACCCTCCAATGTGGCCCTCGGCCCCGATATAACTAATCCTGCTACGGTCCCACTACCCCCCGATACGCCCGAGCCTATGAAAACAGCTTTGCTGTATGCACCCCCTCCCAAGCCAGGCCGTGTCCACGGGACCTGGGGGTGTCACGAATGCGGGGAAACAAAGGAGGCTCGGGTGAGACACGTGCCATCACAGGTCTATCCCAATTTGACTACGCCTATTCAGTTTAACCAGTTTAATGCCTTTTATAAGAAAATGGAGCGCCGGGGTCAACAGCTGCAGGCCATTTATAATAAGTTAAATCAAATGCAAGGTCTTCCAGCTGGATCATCGTGGAAAGAGGGGGAGCTGGAGAGGCTCTGGACCGCCCTTCGGGCACACGACGAGGAGGTGCTCCGCTGGAAGCGAGCCCTGGACGGGAAAACTTTGGAGTGCATGGCGCAGGCAGAGGCTCGTGAGCAGGCAGAGGCTCGTGAGGAGGTGCTCCGCTGGAAGCGAGCCCTGGACGGGAAGACTTCGGAGTGCACGGCGCAGGCAGAGGCTCGTGCCGTGGCCCCGGAGGTCGTTCGGACCTACAAGCAAGTAAGTTGTTTTGGCAGGAGCCTGGAGAAGGCGTCCTACGCTGGCTGGTCTAAGCCTGGGACAATGCCGGGAAAACCGTTATGCTTCTCCGGTATGAGCAGCAACAGCTGGGTGTTCTGACACAGGATTCACAGATTAAAAGAAGCCAAGCAGGGAAGGAAAAAAGAACAGAATGAGTTAGCCGAAGACAGCTCATTCTTTTCTGGCCCCAGTCAAGGACACGGCACAGCTAAGATTTGGTGGACAGCCTAGACAAAGGGGCTTGACTGGGCCCAAAAAAGCTAATGAGAGCTGCAAAACCCTGCCAGGCACTAACGGAATGTGTTAGCTGTCTCTTCTCACAGGTATGGAAGAGCTGCCCAAAGATCCTAGCAGCCCTGGAACCAGGAGTCTTGGAACCAGGAGACTGACTGCTTGGACCCATGATTCTTACTGCAAAAAGACCCCTTCACATCAGGAGGATTCTACTACTGATGATTGGCCTATTTTTTTTAATTTTTATTTAGCTTTATTGTGCTAGCTAACCTCTCCCTTGTCCGCTGCAGTCCCCATTGTGTTATTGGATTTTTTTTTTTGAAAGAAGCAAAACCAACTCCGAGAAGCAAAACCATTATAGGATGATGTCCTGGTAATTTTCCCCGTAGAAGCTGAACCACGACGGTGGTGGAAAAGAAGAAAAAACGCTCACATTATTGACATTGCCAAAGTCCAGAAATTCCTGACTAAAAGGACATTGAGAACTGACCCTGGTGAAGAAACGAAGAATTGTACACAGGCAGGAAGAAATTTGGGACTCCTGCTGAAAAATGTGGTATTGATTGGATTTTGGGGTTTATTCTACAGGCTGCGCCCTGTGTTTTGGATAAAATTTTTAGCCTGTGTTGCCCTCCCTAATTGGATTGTATATGATATTACCCCCCCCCCGCCATTACTAACCCCAATTTTTTAGAGCTTAATTGTTTTTTGTTTTCAGAGTTTGAGAAAACTCAGCCAAAGGTTTGTTGAGTATTCTCAAAGGGGGGGAGTTTATGGTGTTATTAGGCATAAATCTAGGTAATTTAGGAGGATGGTTTTGGGGTGTTATTAGGCATAAATCTAGGTAATTTAGGAGGGTGGCTTTGGGGTGTTATTAGGCATAAATCTAGGTAATTTAGGAGGATGGCTTTGGGGTGTTATTAGGCATAAATTTAGGTAATTTGGAAGAATGGTTTTGAATTTATGTGATTCTAGTACCTTTATGTTAAGTGCTTTTGTTAGCCTTATTAGATTTTTGTAAATTTTGTGTTATGTGCTGATTATTGGCAGTTGTACGATTGTTTGATATTAGATGTAGCCAATATTATACAGATAGGCTGAATGCAGATGTTGTAATTAAAGTTATATGCATGAGAATGTAGCCCCCACGGTGGGAAAGTACAGATAATTGTTCACAGAAGAGACCAGAAGGGTGGGGGCTAGTTATAAGGTACACCCTCATAGCTAAATTGATAGTGGGATAGGTTAGTGTTCATGAAAGGAACTGTTTAGCAAGAGGAAATACGGATCGGGCCCAGGCAGGCAGGCAATAGACAGAGAACTTGGAAAGGAAAAAAGGATCGGGCCCAGGCAGGGGGTTTCAGTTTGGAGCTGGCTGGGGACGAGGCATGAGGGCAGACGTGGGGGTCTGCCTCGCTGGGCCCCAGAATGGACCCGGCTGAGGGGTCCGGTTCTCTGTACCTACAAGCTCTGTTTTAGCCCGTGTTCCTGTCATCGAATAAACCTCTGTGTTACTGGCTGGCTGAGAGTCACGTCTGACTGCGAAGTGGGGGGGCAGGACCCTGTGGCTTCCCCAGGATGCCCCTGGAAGCGCATGGAAGGGCAGAGGATGCTGAATGCTCCAAGGAGAGACCCAGGAGGTGAAGCCGTGTGAGCTTCTTACCCTGGAGACAGTCTGCTCCAAGGGAGAGGAGGCTCCCCAAAGTCCTGCCTGCCTTTGTGGGAAGCAGTTCCAGAGCATCGCCCGGGGACTCCGTGACAAGCAGGTAGGACAAAGCTCTGTCAGAGGGAATCTACATAGACTTGGTCCTGCCCCCACAGAGAGAGCTGGACTTGATGACATCTTGAGCTCCTGCCCAGCACTACATGTCTCTGATGCTATGAAATAGATACGTATAAAACACAAAGTACTGAGTAAAACCCACAACATGTCAGGCAATTCAGGGAAAAAAAAAACACCACAGCATAAAATGACAATACAAAGGAAAATAAAACAACACAATGCAAACTAACACACCCTAGGAGAAAAGTACACAAGGGAAAAGAGCTCAGCTCAAACTAACACAACACAGGCACCAAACAAGCTGAGGCAAAACAATGCACCATTAAACTGCTCCACAACATGGTGCGATCACAGTTCCAAATGGCACCATGCAAAACAGCTCAGCGTAGAACAGGACACAGCACAAAAGAGAATTATTTCAGTGTAGGCCTGGAAGGGATCTTGAGAGGGCGTCTACTCCAGGCCCCTGTGCTGAGGCAGGACCAAGTATCCCTAGACATTCCCAGACTGGTGTATCTCTAACCTGGTCTTAGAAACCTCCAGTGAAGGAAATGCCACAGCCTCCCTTGGAAGCCAATGCAAGGCAGACACAGCCCAAAACAAGCTGTACACACACACGCTGGGCTTAGGGTTAAGGGGAGAGGCAAGAATTCAAACAATCTGGGTTCAGTTCCCAGTTTTGCCCCAAATTCTCCATGGAAACTTGAGCAAATTACTTCAGCTCTTTGAGCTTCAGTTTCCCCATCTGTAAAATGGAGAGTCGCCTCCCACCATTGGCCTATTTAGCTTTTGAGCTTTTTGTGGCAAGGCCTCTCTGTCCCTGTGGGCACGTCTACACTGCAGTCAGACACCGGCGGCTGGCCCGTGCTCGCTGATTTGGGCGCACACGGCTCAGGCTGCAGGGCTGTTTAATGGTGGTGTCCATGTTCCGGCTGGGGCTGCAGCCCAAGGTCTGGCACCCTCCCACCTCGCAGGGTCCTACAGCCTGGCCCCAGCCTGAGCCCAGACATCTACCCGGCAATTAACCAGACCCTTCGCCTGAGCCCTGTGAGCCTGAGGCAGCTGCCATGGGCCAGCTGGGGGGTTTTAACAGCAGGGTAGAGAAACCCTGGGTGTCTGTTGGTCAGTGTCTGTGCAGAGCCCTGCACAACAGGGGGCCTGATCTCAGTCAGGGTTTCTGCAACTCCCGGCATTACAGGATCCCGGATTTTGTTTGGGGTCCCTGCAGCACTTGGCAAAATGTGGGGCCAGGAGCTCTGTCAGGGTCAGTGCAGTGCCCAGTACAGTGGTGGGGCGTGATCTGGGTCGGGGTCATTGCAATGCCAGACCCAACAGGGACACAGATCTCAGTCGAGGTCTCTGAAGTGCCCAGCACAATGGATGAAGCAGTTTGGGCCACAGTGGTGCACTGCCCGGCACAAGGGGGGCCGTGATCTCGGTCCAGGTCTCAGTTTTACCTGGCACAACAGTGGGGTGTGATCTCACCTGGGGTCTCTGCAGCGCCTGGCAGATCAGGGCCCAGATCTCAGTTGGGGTCTCTGCAGCACCTGGCAGAACAGGGCCCAGATCTCAGTTGGGGTCTCTGCAGCGCCTGGCAGAACAGGGCCCAGATCTCAGTTGGGGTCTCTGCAGCGCCTGGCAGAACAGGGCCACGCTCAGTACGATAAGAGTCCTGATCTCAGTCACACACCTGGAGAGAAAAGCGGGAAGATTTTCGAGGAGTGGGGCTGGAGTCGGAAGGTCGCTGGCTGTGACTGAGAAAGTCACTGGATGTGGGGTCTGGGAATGTAACTGGGGGGGGGGGGCTGCTGGGTTGGGCAGGGTGGGGGAGGGGCAGTAGCTGGACTGGGAAACCTGGGGCTGGGCCGTCTCCATGGGGGACACTTGCCCCCCCCCTTCCTGGCCCTTCCCAGGCCCCGTTGCCAGCAGAGAGAGGCCCCCCCAGCCCAGCCCAGAGGTGTCCCTGTCTCAGGGCCCCCCCCAGCCTCTGCCCATTCACCCTCTGCCCAGCTCAGGAATCACTCGGGGGAACCATTTCCCACCCGCACAAGGACAAATCCCTGCAGGGGAAATGGGGGGAAACCCCCAAACCCGAGCTCTGAACTGGCCACTGGCGAAGGGGAGAGAAAATGGGGCACAATCGGGGGGGGGGGGACAGGGAACTTCTCAGGGGTTGGGGGAGGGGGGGTCACCCTGGGGGCTGCTCGTGGCTCTCTAGGGAGAAAGGGGGCACGGCGGGGGGGGCGGGGGGGTCCCCACGGGGGGGGGCAGCGGTAAATCCGAGGGGATCTCAGCCCCCCCCCTTTCTCTCCCCGCTCCTCGGGGGTCACCGGCTCCTCCCCCGGCCATGTCCGGCCCCACGGGGGTGGTTAGTGAAGGTCTCTCCCGCCGCGATCTGCGCATGCCCAGAGCACAACGGCACAAACCCTTCTCCGGCCCCGGGAGAGTCTCCAACCGCCCCGCACGAGCCAAGCAGAACCGCAGCGACCCGCCTCCCGCGCTGACGTCACTTCCGGTCCAGGGAGAGTCCGGAACTACATCTCCCAGCCTGCCCCGGGGCCGCGTCCGCCCTCTCCAGCCCGGGTGAGGGAGGGGTCAGTAGCTGGAACTGCGCATGCTCCGTGCGAGCCCCGCTGGGGGCGGGAGAACAAAGCTGCTGCTGCCGCCTCCGTGTGAGCCGGTGAGTGAGAGACCCTGGGGGGCGGGCGGGCACGTGACTCTGCCCCAGGGAACCTGGGAGAAGCCTCGGAGCCGCCTCGGCCCCGGGAGCTGCAGCGGGGATGGGGGGGCGGAGCCCGGGGTGGTGTCGGGCGGGGGGAGAAGCCGGAGTTGCGGGGGGGGGCTGCCCTGCCAGGCTGCAGAATGACGTCCATGTTTTTCTCCAGCTCATCCCATCCTCCCATGACACAGGGAAGAGAAATGTCTGCAGTGGAGCCAGCTCAGGTAGGGATTATTTTTTTGAGGGGGGGTTGGTGGGTTCCTACAGAAGGGAGAGGGACAGCAAATACACCGGAGATGGGCAGGTTTGCACAGTCTGGTTTGGAGGTTGGCGCGGGGCAGGAAATGCACAGGGTGGAGAAAGGGAGGACAGGGTGTGACAAACCTGCTGGGAGTTGTTTAATAAGTGACCTAGATTCTAGGAACAGACCCAGGAGGTTCGGAGGTGGAAATGCTCTAGTTTGTGGAGCAGAAAATAACCCACGTGAATGGGGCTGGGAAAACTGACCAGACTCATAGTGCTGGAGCCTGACCCGACTAACCAGTGGCTGCTGTGAAATATGAAGGGGGCACCCACCAGTGAGGGTTAGGGGAGATTCCCCTCCCTTCATATCCAGCTCCTCACAATGAGGAGGGTGTTGGGCTTCCTACCAGGGAGCTCTCCCTGGTCCCTGCTAGGGGCTCCATCTCCTCTATCAGTCTGTGGCTAGTAGGTGTGTGATGGATCTGCTGGGAGAGATAAGGGGCTCTCTTTGTCCCCTCGCTCTGATGTTTCCGGGATGCTCTGAGCAGGGTGGGGGTGGGACTTTGTTGACTGCAATCCACCCAGGGCTTCCCTTTGACTGGCTCCTCTCCCCACAAATAGTGGGGCTGTGAATGGGGCAGCAGGTATTGAGTGTTGGACTCTTGCTCTTTCAGGGGCCGGTAGCCTTCGAGGAGGTGGCTGTGTATTTCACCAGTGAAGAGTGGGCTCTGCTGGACCCCGCTCAGAGAGCCCTCTACTGGGATGTCATGCAGGAGAACTATGAGAATGTGACCTCACTGGGTAAGGGTTACTGTCCCCTCGGTTCTTGGAAGGGGAAATGGAGAGAGAAGGTTTACGCCAGCCCCACAATGCCACCTCTACCCTGCCCAGTTTCAGCATCACCCCAATATGCCAGTGACACACACACTACCAGAGACCCTCCCCTGCTGCAGAACACTTTGGGAACAGAGCACAGGAGCCATATTGCACAATGTCAAATATCTCCTGTTTGCTCAAGTAAAACTCAGGTTTAAGTGCAGCATAATCAACAGAAGCTTCCTAGAGGTCACCAGATGAAATTAATAGGCAGCAGGTTTAAAGAAAATAAAAGGAAGTTGTTCTTCACGCAGCGCACAGTCAACTTGTGGAACTCCTTACCTGAGGAGGTTGTGAAGGCTAGGACTACAACAGCGTTTAAAAGAGAACTGGATAAATTCATGGTGGTTAAGTCCATCAATGGCTATTAGGATGGGTAAGAAATGGTGTCCCTAGCCTCTGTCTGTCAGAGGATGGAGATGGATGGCAGGAGAGAGATCACTTGATCATTGCCTGTTAGGTTCACTCCCTCTGGGGCATCTGGCATTGGCCACTGTCGGTAGACAGGATACTGGGCTAGACGGACCTTTGTATCTGACCCGGTACGGCCGTTCTTATGTTATGTATGTATGTGTCCATTTGGTGCAAGGCGCTCCTGGCCCTCAGAGACCGTGTGGAGGCTTTGGAGGCCAGGGTGTTGGAACTGGAGGAGCTAAGGGAGGCAGAGAAGTATGTTGATAAGGCTTTCCGGGACACTATAGAATTGTCCCAACTCCGGTCAGACAGCCCCCCGCACCGTTGAGGAGGATGAAAGGCCCAGGGAATGAGAGCAGTCAACGGGAGCAGAGGGAAAGCTTCTCATAGTTGGGACCCTCACCCCAACACTATCTGGAAGAACCTCTTGCACTGAGGTTTCCTCACCGGGGGAGGGAACTCCACTCATTAAGAAAAGGCAGCTGTTAGTAATGGGAGATTCGATCATTAGAAACAAGGATATCTGGGTTTGTGATGACCGGGAGAACCGTATGGTGACTTGCCTGCCTGGTGGGTAGGTTGCGGATTTCTCAAAGCATCTAGATAGATTTATATGTAGTGCTGGGGAGGAGCCAGTGGTCGTGGTACATGTAGATACCAATGACATAGGGAAGGGTAGGTGAGACGTCCTGGAGGCCAAATTTAATCTGCTAGGAAAGAGACTGAAATCCAGGACCTCTATGGTGGCATTCTCAGAAATGCTCCCAGTTCCACGCGCAGGGTCAGGTAGGCAGGCAGAGCTTCGGAGTCTCAATGCGTGGATGAGATGATGGTGTAGAGTAGGGGTCCCCAACCTTTTCAGGAGCAGGGACCGGTCATGCCTGCGGAGGGAGCGCTCGTCCCGCGGCTCGGGTAGACCTCCCGCAGGCGTGCCTGCGGGAGGTCCACCGGCTCTGGTTGAGCTGCCGCAGGCATGACTGCGGACGGTTCGCTGGTCGCGCGGCTCAGCTGGACCGCCCGCAGGCACGCCTGCGGGAGGTCCACCGGCTCCGGTTGAGCTGCCGCAGGCATGACTCCGGACGGTTCGCTGGTCGCGCGGCTCAGCTGGACCGCCCGCAGGCATGCCTGCGGGCGGTCCCGCTGAGCCGCGCGACCAGCGAACCGTCCGCAGGCATGCCTGCGGGAGGTCCACCGGAGCCCCGGGACCAGCGGACCTCCCGCAGGCATGACTGCGGAGGGAGCGCTCGTCTCGCGGCTCGGGTAGACCTCCCGCAGGCACGCCTGTGGCAGGTCCACTGGGTCGGTTCGCGGCCCGGTTTGTAAGAGGCCGCGGACCGGTACCGGGCCGCGGACCGGGGGTTGGGGACCCCTGGTGTAGAGAGATGGGGTTTAGATTTATTAGGAACTGGGGAAACTTTGGGGATGGGGGAGCCTATACAGGAAGGATGGGCTCCACCTAAACCAAAGTGGATCCAGACTGCTGGCACTTAACATTAAAAAGGTTGCAGAGCAGTTTTTAAACTAAGAGATGGGGGAAAGCCGACTGCTGCAGAGGAGCACGTGGATCGGACAGAGACTTCTCTTAGAGGAGAGTGTAGTGATAGAGATTTTTCTAGTTTTAGTCAGGAAGAGAGGCTGGAAGAGGATAAAGTAGGAGCCAGATCAGACGAGAAGCATTCACACACAAAAGAATCTAACACATCAGAAAAGGGCAGACAAATAAACAGTGACAAGTTTTTAAAGTGCGTGTACACAAATGCTAGAAGTGTAAATAATAAGATGGGTGAATTAGAGTGCCTCGTGTTAAAAGGGGATATTGACATAATAGGCATCACAGAGACCTGGTGGAGTGAGGACAATCAATGGGACACAATCATTCCAGGGTACAAAATATATCGGAAGGACGGAGCAAGTCATACTCGGGGGGTGGGGAGGGGAGTGGCACTGTATGTTAAAGAAAATGTAGACTCAGATGAAGTAAAAATCTTAAATGAAACCTCATGTTCCATAGAATCTCTATGGATAGTAATTCCATGCTCTAATAAGAATATAACAGTAGGGATCTATTATCGACCTCCTGTGAAAGACAATGATAGTGAGGATGAAATGCGAAGGGAGATTAGAGAGGCTATCAAAATAAAGAACTCTATAATAGTGGGAGATTTCAATTATCCCCATATTTATTGGATACGTCACCTCAGGACAAAATGCAGAGACAAAATTTCTCAATACTTTAAATGACTGTTTCTTGGAGCAGCTGGTACAAGAACCCGCAATGGGAGAAGCAACTCTCCATTTAGTCCTGAGTGGAGAGCAGGATCTTGTCCAAGAGGTAACTATAACAGGACCGCTTAGAAATAGTGATAATAATATAACAAAATTTAACATTCATGTGGTGGGAAGAATAGCTCAACACTGTGGCATTTAATTTCAGAAAGGAGAACTATACAAAAATGAGGGGCTAGTTAAACAGAAATTAAAAGGTACAGTGACTAGAGTGAAATCCCTGCAAGCTGCATGGATGCTTTTCAAAGACACAATATTAGAGGCCCAACTTAAATGTATACCCCAAATTAAAAAAAAAACAGCAAAAGAACTAAAAAGAGCCATTGTGGCTTGGTTTAACCATGTAAAAGAAGCAGTGAGAGATAAAAAGGCATCTTTTAAAAAGTGGAAGTCAAATCCTAGTGAGGTGTATATAGAAGGGAGCATAAGTACTGCCAAATTAAGTGTAAAAATGGAACAGAAAAGCCAAAAAGGAGTTTGAGGAACAGCTAGCCAAAAACTCAGAAGGTAATAACAAAATGTTTTTTAAGTACATCAAAAGCAGGAAGCTGTTAAACAACCAGTGGGGCCCCTGGACGATTGAGTTACAAAAGGAGCCCTTAAAGATGATAAAGTCATTGCAGAGAAACTAAATGCATTCTTTGCTTCAGTCTTCATGGCTGAGGATGTTAGGAAGATTCCCAAACCTTTTGTGGGTGACAAATCTGAGAAATTGCCACAGATTGAAGTGTCACTAGAGGAGGTTTTGGAACTAATTGATAAATTTAACGTAACAAGTCACCGGAACCAGATGGTATTTACCCAAGAGTTCTGAAGGAACTCAAATGTGAAATTGGGGAACTATTAGCTATGGTTTGTAACCTGTCCTTTAAATCAGCTTCTGTACCCAATGACTGGAAGATTGCTAATGTAACGCCAATATTTAAAAAGGGCTCTAGAGGTAATCCTGGCAATTACAGACTGGTAAGTCTAATGTCTCTGCCAGGCAAATTAGTTGAAACAATAGTAAAGAATAAAATTGTCAGGCACATAGAAGAACAAAAATTGTTGGGCAAAAGTCAACATAGTTTCTGTAAAGGGAAATCATGTCTTACTAGTCTATTAGAGTTCTTTGAAGGTGTCAACAAACATGTGGACAAGGGGGATCCAGGTGACATAGTGTACTTAGATTTCCAGAAAGCCTTTGACAAGGTCTCTCACCAAAGGCTCTTACATAAATTAAGTTATCATGGGATAAGAGGGAAGATCTTTTCATGGATTGAGAACTAGTTAAAAGACAGGGAACAAAGGGTAGGAATAAATGGTAAATTTTCAGAATGAAGAGGAGTAACTAGTGGTGTTCCCCAAGGGTCAGTCCTAGGACCAGTCCTTTTCAACTTATTCATAAATGATCTGGAGAAAGGGGTAAACAGTGAGGTGGCAAAGTTTGCAGATGTTACTAAACTGCTCAAGATAATTAAGACCAAAGCAGACTGTGAAGAACTTCAAAAAGATCTCACAAAACTAAGTGATTGGGCAACAAAATGGCAAATGAAATTTAATGTGGATAAATGTAAAGTAATGCACGTTGGAAAAAACGACCCCAACTATACATACAATATGATGGGGGCAAATTTAGCTACAGCTGATCAGTAAAAAGATCTTTTTGTCATTGTAGATAGTTCTCTGAAGACATCCAGCAGTGTGCAGCGGAAGTCAAAAAAGCAAACAGGATGTCAGAAATTATTTAAAAAGGGATAGACAATAATACAGAGAATATCTTATTGCCCTTATATAAATCAATGGAAATAACTAATTTAGACCCCATCATTTTATATGTATATTTGGGATTATGTTGTCCAGTGGGCTGCACTATGTGTTATCCTGACATCTAGTAGTGCTGAGATCCTGCATTCAGTAATATCCCTGCCCTTCCTGTCCCTTTTCTCCACTGAGCCCCACGCTTATGTTTCCAGCTTCCCCAGGACTCTCTCTTTGTCTCTGGACCTGTCTGTCAGCAAGAAGCAGAGCCAGGGAGACTTGCCCTCTCTCTGGAGACTTCGATTTCTGGGACATGGATTTACTTTCTATGTGTTTTAGGAGACTTTGAAATTGAGTGTCTGTGACATTAAGCACAGTACAATCTGGACTGTTGAACAGCTGTGTCCCCTCAGTTCCCCAGGCTGGGGTGCCTTTTACACTGTTTTATTGTGAGAGCAGTCACTCCTGGGCAGGTAACACACAGTCTCCAGCATGTAACTCGCTCCCAGCTACACAGTTTTGAGTGCTGCTAGTCAGCAACTCCCGAATTACAGTACCCCACAGGAGACCCCCAGAAAATTCTCTGCTCCCAGACATCCCCCAGAAATGTACATCTTGTCCTGTCCAGCACACTACTGAACAATGGGAGCTCATATGAAATCTGTTATTTCATTAATGGAAAATGACATGCACCAGCCTTGTTATTCCAAATGGAGTTTCCAACACACTTTAATCCAACCACACTGGTTAGATAAAACAATAAACCAAGATTGTTAACTACTGAAGGGAAAAAAAAAGATTTTCAGTGACTACAAGTAATGAGGCATAAAAGTCAGAATTGTTTATGAAAGAAATGCAAGATAAAGCACAAACTAACGTCTAAGTTAACCAGCTAAAATGATTTAAAACAAATGTTTCTGTCACCATCTGCTGAGACAGGCTGGTTTTCCTTTCAGCCAGGACTCCCTCTAACCTACCCCTGCTGCCCACATTTAGTTCTTCAGGAGTTGTCATGAGCAGAAGGAAAGGAGCGGGAGGGGGAGAGAGAGGCCTGGTCTACACTGGAGGGGGGAGGGTCGAACTAAGGTATGCGACTTCAGCTACGCAAATAGCGTAGCTGAAGTCGAACTACCTTAGTTCGAACTTCTTACCTGTCCAGACGCCGTGGGATCGAAGTCCGCGGCTCCCCCGTTGACTCCGCCACCGCCGTTTGCGGTGGTTGAGTTCCGGAGTTGACGGGAGCGCGTTCGGAGTTCAAACTATCGCGTCTAGATTAGACGCGATAGTTCGAACTCCGAGAAGTCGAACGCTACCCGTCGACCCGGACGGTAAGTATAGACGTACCCAGAGAGAGTCTCATGCATTTTCCTAACATCTCTTTATAATTCAGTCCTTTGTACTAGAAACAAATCCAGTTCTCAGCTGAATCATGGTGATAGGCTGTCATAGATATGAGCTTCAAGTGATCCCTGCGATGGAATGTAAATGTCTTCACACCTTCCCTCTCCTGGAGAATGGCTATTTGACTAGCTGTTTGCCTTGCTGCCTCTGAGGAACTTAGGGTTAGGGTTGCAACTTTTTCAGTAATATCATACTGTAAAATCTCATAACTTTACATACAGTGTTGCTACACATTTTAAGGAGGATATTCAGTAGATTATGTCTTTTCAAATGATACCTCACAAGCCATACAGTGATAAATGAAGGGGAGGGGAGGGATCTCCCTTTTATAAACATCCAGCCAGCCAGATTGCTGTAAAATCCTTGTTGGTGTGACTTCTCTGCTTGCTTTACCTGTAAAGGGTTAACAAGCCCACAGGTAAAAGAAAAGGAGTGGGCACCTGACCAAAAGAGCCAATGGAAAGGCTAGAACTTTTTTAAATGGGACAGTAACTTTCCCTTTGTCTGTTGTTCTCCGGAGAAGGCGACACGGAGTAGCAATGCTGTGCGTGGCTTGAAGCAGGTTTGAAAATACATCTTCCATCCCTAGAAGAAATGATTTGGACAGGGAAGTTTAGACAAACACAATCAGGTTTATATTTTTTATTTTGGCTTTTGGAGCTCCTCTGTGCTATCCCAGATGCTTTTTTTTTTGCTTCTAAGCTTTAAGCTGAACCCCCAAGAAAGCTATTTTGGGTGCTTACAACAATTGTTTCTTTTAAGATCTAGCAAAAGCCTAAGTTCCAGATTTATTGTTTTCCTTTTCAATTTTAATAAAATTTACCTCTTTTAAGAACAGGGTTGGATTTTTGGTGTCCTGAGAGGTTTGTGCATGTTGTTTGATTAGCTGGTAGCCACAGCTAATTTCCTTTGTTTTCTTTCTCAGCTCTTTCCCGGAGGGGAGGTGAAAGGGCTTGAGGGTACCCTAGAGGGAAGAATTCTCAAGTGCTCCTTCCTGGGTCCAAGGGTTTGGGGTTTTTTTGCATCTGGGTGGTGGCAGCATTTACCAAGCCAAGGTCAGAGAAAAGCTGTAACTTTGGGGGTTTAATATAAGCCTAGAGTTGCACAAATTAATTTTTAGAATCCTGGTGGGCCCCCACTTTCTGCACTCGGAGTGACAGAGTGGAGATTCAGCCCTGACACATATGAACAAAATTGATCATAATTTTCTAGAAGAGTGACCATAGGGGCACAGACTTGCACAGTGTCTGTCTGTGTGTTCCCAACATATATGTGGGTATTTCAGTCCCTCAGAAGCAAGGTGTTCGGCATCTTCAAACACCTGGGGAACCGGTCCTGGGAATTCACTGGTTTATTAAGTGACACTGTATGGAATTGAGAGACACTTTATATTATTGTTATTTTATTATAAATACCGAGATGATGAAATTGCAATGAATCGTGCTAGATATGCCATGTAAGGTGTCAATGAAAATGTTATGATTTTCCAAGTTTGATAATCTTGTTTCTATCTTTGTATTGTGAGTTATAGATATGTTATAGATATGTAGGGTATATCTGTATTCCAGAGATATTGGCATCAGCGCTGCCCAGCCTGTTTGATGGCCCATCCAGGGTCATCAGCTGTACAATGAACCCATTGAAAGGATCAAGGGGAGACACCTATTGAGTCAGCAAGACATGCAGGGATATGCCTGTGTACTGAGACCTCCAAGGCTTTTCCATGCCATGTGCTGTGAAGCTTGTGTTTGGGACACAGGAAGTACAAGCCACTTGGCAAAAGGAATATAAAGGGCAGCTGCATCATCTCCATTTTGTCTTCAATCCCTCTTCCTACCTCTGGAGCAACTTCTCTACAAACTGAACCATGGAACAAAGGACTGAATGATGTGGATGTGTACCAGAGAGCCTCTCAAGCCAGCAACTCACCAATACTGATGTCTTTTTTTTCAGTTTCTCAATAACCAGTGTGGGGGATCAGAAGCACAGTTGGTGACTGATCAGTGAATTTAATTTCCGTGTTAACCACCAGTTTTGGGAGCATCTGCTCTCCCTTTTTCAGCCTGCTCTGATCTTGCCATTTTCAGTGTGGACTTCCCCAGGCACACTGGGTCACACTAAGCACTGAAGTTAAATTAATAGTGTTTTTTATGACACAGTCATATGAAATCAACTGAACTCCTTTGTTTTCTTTCATCTGAGCAGGGTTTCCACTTTCCAAACCTCATATAATCTCCCAGCTGGAACAAAGGGAAGAGACATGGGTCCCAGACCTCCAGGGTTCAGAGGAAAGAGAGATCCTGAGAGCTCCCTACACAGGTGAGGAAACATTAAAGCAACTCAGAATCTGGAAGTGCCTGAAGGAAACATCTGGGATGCCCTACAAAGCCTTTGGAAGGTTTCTCAGTTCATTACTGTCCCTAGCAGGGGCCGTATCCTTAGGGTAAATATAGCTCATGGCTTCCTGTAAACCCTAGCAGACACCAGGCAGTAGCTTCCTCCCTTCCCCCTGTGAATTTGGATGTGATGTGAGGGCCGAATTGATCCTCTCCTCTCTCCTGTTTAGGGGAAGAGATTGGAGGAGTTTAGTTCTTGTTTTTATTTTACCTCTCTCCAGCACTTGTATTGGTTTGGCCTTCCGCTTTCCATCCCTGTTTGAGGTTTCTGTCTCTATCACAGCAGGTGACGCAACGGTAGGTGAGAAAGAGGAGCAGAATTCTCAGCAGGAAAATGTTGCTCAAGTGGCTAAAAACAGAGAATTATCGCAAAGATCGAAAAGGAATGTGTCCAGGAGTCATGAGCAGGGAAAATCCTGTGAGATTCAGCACAGACCAGAAAGAGAGCAAGGAAACCAGCCAGAGGAGAAAGTGGATAAATGTATTTCCTCTTGGGGAACACAGAAAGTGCTCATGGAAACCACAACACAGCAGGAAATCCTCAGGCGAAAGAGAAAAAATACATGCAGTGGGTGTGGGAAAACCTTCTCTTGCAGCTCAGCCCTTTCTGTACATCAGAGAATCCACACAGGGGAGAGGCCCTACAAATGCAGTGAGTGTGGGAAAACCTTCAATCGCAGCTCAAACCTTATTAGGCATCAAACAGTTCACAGAAGAGAGAGTCCCTATGAATGCTGTGAATGTGGGAAAACCTTCAATCGCAGCTCCCACCTTATTAGTCATCAAACAATCCACAGAGGAGAGAGGCCCTATGAATGCAGTGAGTGTGGGAAAAACTTCACTCACAGATCAGCTCTTTCTGTTCATCGGAGAATCCACACAGGGGAGTGGCCCTATGAATGCCGTGAGTGTAGGAAAAGCTTCACTCACAGATCAGCCCTTTCTAGACATCAGAGGATCCACACAGGGGAAAGACCCTACAAATGCAGTGAGTGTGGAAAATGCTTCACTAACAGCTCAACCCTTTCTGAACATCAGAGAATCCACACAGGGGAGAGGCCCTTTGATTGCAGTGAGTATGGGAACACCTTCAATCGCAGTTCACACCTTATTAGGCATCAGAGAATCCACACAGGGGAGAGGCCCCATGAATGCAGTGTGTGGGAAAACCTTCAATCGCAGATCAGCCCTTTCTAGACATCAGAGGATCCACACAGGGGAAAGACCCTACGAATGCCGTGAGTGTGGGAAAACCTTCAATAGCAGCTCAAACCTTATTACCCATCAGAGAATCCACACAGGGGAGAGGCCTTATAAATGCTGTGAGTGTGGGAAAACCTTCTCTTGGCTCTCAGCCCACGTTAGCCATCAGAGAATCTGCAAGGGAGATCAACATTGCAAAAATCTCTAGGGCTATCAAGACTTTATTTTCTTTAAAACTTTTCCTGATTCCCACATAGTAACTTTGAAAGCTCTTTGAACTGTGTGCAGCACCGTTATCCCTCAGCTTGTCCAGATGAGTGGCCCATTTTTGCCTTTTGCAGTTCGCCCTCTTTTGAGATGGACCTATTTGTCCTTTCTATTGTCCCACAAGTAATTGGAGTGTGCCCTTCCTATGAGGAACCAGGGAGCGTCACATTTATACCATTCCTCCTATTGCAAAGTTATTGTTAGTCACCTACTATACAGATTGTATCATTGCCAGTTGTTCTCCCGTTGCTCTGGGTTTTGCTGAAGAGCAGATATATTGGGAATTTTTCAAATTACATGTAAATGAAGAGGAGCAGGGGCAGGAAAAAAAGTGTAATTTCAGCCTCTGTGACACTGGAAGGAGATGGGGTGACTCAGAGATTCCCTCCTTCCTCATCACTGCAGAACTGTTACCTTTTGCCTGAGCCATGTAGAGTTTATCTTCATCACGTTCTATCCATCCACTTTTCAAAGTGTCATGTGATGAAGCATTCTGCATTGTCTGTGCTTGGAGATGATGTTTTGACTTCTTTAATCCTATATCAGAGTCGCTATGACTGATGATGAAAGTGTCCAAAGTCCTGGGAGGGGAATTCAAATGGATCCCAAATACAGTGTTGTTGGAGTTTAAATCCCAGGTTCCATCTACTGTAAAGCCACTTTTGACAAGGTGGCTGTTTTTCCCTCATTATGGGAATGCTAGGATACTAAAAATGTTGTAATTAACATAACTGACTATGTAGACAGGGATGAGTGAAGCAGGTTTGAATGGATCAGAGGAGAATGTGATGGGAGAATCTCTTGTCCTGATTCTGAATAATCAGATGTAACCTGCTCTGGAATTTGACTTGACACTTTCTTTGTAATGTATTCTCTCTATGTGATGTGGGTTTCTATCTTTCCTGAAGGCTATTTGGTCACCCGATTGGATATTAGTTCAGTTTGATAGGATGTAGCTCAGATGTATTGGAGAATTTAAGACAATGACCCTTAGCTAAAGTCCTCATTTATGATTTCAGCTTTGCTTTTTCCCCATCCCTCCATGATGACATGGAGAAAGTTGAAGTGCAGTTCTATCAACAGGAGAGAACTCTCTAATTTACTGGACAGGCTAACAAGGAAACAGCAGTGATTTAAAATCTCCACTCAGAAATGGTGAGCAACAGCAGAACCCCAACTAACTGAAGGAAGTGCATCTAATCACAGTGTTTTTCATTTGTTTAAGGCAATATTGTCTCAGATGATCTGGGAAGAGAATTCCATGGTAAGTGATTTTGAACTAGGCAAAATGCCCATGTGTTTGGTTCCCAAAGCATTTGTAACTCAGGCCCTACAGAAGATCTCTCCTAGCTAATCCTATGGCATGGGAAATGCTGCCCTTCATGACTCAGATGTTGAGGAAATAGAAGTGGAGTTTTTTGTCAAATTTATCTTTTGTAGGAGCTAAAGATCTGTATAAAATTAAACCAGTGTTGAAAATGTAATATCTTCAGAAAAATAGCCATTTTTAATAGAATCTCCAGCTCTGGTAACTAACGAAGATTCTGCTCCACGCCTGTATCCAGTCCCTTCTCTGGACCTGTGCCACCAAATTAAAGAAAAGCTTGGGCATGTTTCAGGAAGCCATTCCTCATTAACACTGCTGAGATTTGAAGTGGTTTTGTAAAGGATTCTACTTCAGAGAAGTGTAAATTTACTGATTACACTTCCAAAGGATGCCAGGGTTAGATTGAGAACAGTCATCCTTCACTGTTTGGATGCAAAGAGAGAGTGCTTCATAGGACAGTCCTTCCCTGTGGATCCCAAACTGGCTGCCTGATTGGGTAACAAGGACTTTCAGGCTGTAGAAATGATGGTAACCAATGAGGCAACGAATTTGTCAGGCTCCAATTTCAGACTTCCGGATACATGCATGTTGAGTCCTGATTCTATGGTTTTGTGTCTGACGCTGTGGCTACACAATAAAGCTGATGTTGGCACAGCTGCACCAATGTAGCTGCACTGCTGTAGCACTGCTATTACAAATGCTCTAAGCCAATGGGAGAGATTTCTCCCATCGGACTTGATTAGTCCAACCCTTGCAAGCGGTGGTGGCTATGTTGGCAGGAGAAGCTCTCCCGCTCATGTAGCGCTATCTACCTAAGGGGATTAGGGCTGTGTAACTGGATTTTTTACAGCCCTAAGCAATATAGTTATCCCAATAAATGTCTTTAGTGTGGACCAGACCTTAGTTTTCTCTTGTGTTTTATGCATTTACATTACTTCTCTAACTCCTCCTACTTTGAAAGATTAAAAAGTGTGAAAAGAGAGGTATTTTTCTCCATGATGCAAACATTCCGACATAGAAGACCCCTTCTACGAACACATGTGGCAGAAGAACCAGAGATATATGAACTCACAGAAATGGTTGGGACCTACGTTGGGACAAACCACAATAAGAACCAGGGTTCAGTTGTTGGCAATGGGGATTAAAAGAAAACTAACATATAAGACAAGAATTTGTGATCTTTGAATATGTTATTGTTACCAATTAAAGTGAAATTATAGGTGAAGTTATTGGTTAAAGAGTAAGAGACTGTGTGATAATCTGAATTATTTTGGAAAACTGAAAGTTGTCTTGTTTTTGTGTTTTGTTCGTCGTACAGGCAATACGACAGGAAAAGGGACTGTCTGAATTGCCAAGGCAGGGAATGAACAAGCTATAGCAACATTAACACAACATCATTAACCACAAACACACTCTAATCATGCTCCAGCCATTGCTGTTCGGCCATGGCCACACGTACAGAGCTGCACAGCAGTGAGTGTGCTGGGGAAGCTGGTCTGAGCAAACAATTGGAAATGACCCTTCAGTGAGAACAGAACCAGATTGTAGAAAGGCCCCTGTGTTAAGTGGTTGTGGCTGAGGGCTTAGGGAGCTGGGTTTGAAAGCAATGGGCGTCTTTCTGTAGAGGTTTGATTCTTGCCAACTAGACAAGGCTGGTGTGTGATGTCTCCATGACTGTACTTTCAGTGTCTGATCACCCATGGTGCCGCAGGGAGCCAAGCCTAGATGTATGCAGAGGCTAAGGACAAGTCAACATTTCAAACAGTGAGTCTGTGCTGCTGCAGCTCAGTAATGGAGATGCTCCATGCCAGGGTTTCTCAAATTTCCTTTCACTGCAACCCCCTTCTGCCAAAAAAAACTTACTGCATGGCCCTGGAAAGAGGGACCAAGCACCAAGCCCCTCCACACTGGGGGGAGTCAAAGCCTGAGCCCTGCCCCAGTTGGGGGAGAGCAAAACCGAAGCTTGAGGGATTCAGCCCTGGTTGGTGGGGCTCAGACTTTTGGTTTCAGCCCCAGGCCCAAACAAGCCTAATGCCAGCCCTGGCAACCCCATTAAAACAGGGTAATGACCCACTTTGGGGTCCCGACCCACAGCTTGAGAACCACTGCTCTGTGCTGATGGGAGAGTTTTCCTGTGGGTGCAGTTAATCCACTTCCCCAGGAGGTGGCAGCTATGTCAGTGGGAGAAGCTATATCGGTGGGTGTGCAAGCTGTGGTGTTTAACACATTTAAGAAGTTTAATCAAACACCATTTTTAAAACCACCTGTGATCTGTGAATGGCAAAGGAGCTCGATGAAGCAGGGTCTGTCCTGCAAAGTCCTGGAGATCACGATTCCATACTCCTGTTGTCATGGGGGTATAGCTCAGTGGTAGAATGGTTAACTACAGATCAAGTGGCCCTTGGTTTGAGCCCACGTGCCCTCTTATAACCTTCTTCCTTTTTTTAAAAAAAAGGAAAACATTTTCATTTCCATTCTCCATTATGTTCAGGAGCTCCACTATACGGGGGTGCTTAATATGAATGTAAACACTCAACATTCCGCTGTCCAAATGCATAAAAACCTACCAAAGCTGTCCATCAGCTGAAATCAGTTCCAATCCTCTAAGTTTCTAGTTTGTTTTCATCAATTAAACAAAGGTATCATAGGAATGTACATTTGCAGATCCCTCTTCTCCAGGGGCTGTGGTGTGCAGAAGAAGAAGAACCACATCCAGTTGGGGTTCAGAAGTCTGATGAGCAAAGGCAACTTGCTTCAGGCTAAAGTCACCAGCACGTTGGCTCCTTCACATTCAGCCAGCAGCTGGGCCCCCAGGACAAGGCATGAGAAGAAGACAGTGGCTGTGATCAGGAAAGTAGCCACCAAGAAGCTGGCTAAAGCTGTCAAGATCCCCAGGAAGGTCACCATGCCCATGTCTAGAATGTGGTTGTGGAGATTAATGGAAGGAGGAGGCACACGTCAGAGCCCTAGGGGGGCTCAGGTCAGGGCCCTAGTGGGGCTCTGGGTGATCACTACTTCCCAACACAGATGCAATGTGGTTGAGTAGTGCCAGCAAAAGAGAAACTAAACAGCTAATTCTTCCTCCAGAAAGGTTTTTAATGACTTACGACTATCAAGGCAACACAGACAGAATAAGAAAAACAGAATGAAAGACCAGCACTGAGTGAGGATTAATACAAATGGCAAGTTATACTGGAGACAAGCACAAGTCCAAGTAATATTATGCATTAACTCCCTGTTCCTATAAGTGCACATATAAAAGGTAAATAATATTGAAAATACTCACAAGCACGTGCAACGCTACTATTACTATTACTGATTGCCCAGCAACTTTACATGTACTGTAACCAACCCCAACAAAGACAATTTTCTATGTAATACTAATACATTGATTCACTATATTTTACTAACCTTAACCTACCTATAACCTTATATAACAACTTATCAACTTTGATTTACTTTTATGATAAACTTGATGGTAACTTATGATTGCACTCTTTAAATATATCAGAGGGATAAATACCAGGGAAGGAGAGGAATTATTTCAGCTCAGTGCTAATGTGGACACCAGGACAAACGGATATAAATTGTCAGTTAGGAAATTTAGGCTTGAAATTAGACGAAGGTTTCTAACCATCAGAGGAGTGCAATTCTGGAACAGCCTACCGAGGGAAACAGTGGGGGCGAAGGACCTCCATGACTTTAAGATTAAGCTGGATAAGTTTATGGAGGGGATGGTATGATAGGCCAACGGGTTTAGTCAATAGGTCAATAACGTGCCACACTGGTAATTAGTACAAAGGGTCAATGTTGGGATATTGTTAGCCTTCTTCAGAGGGTCTGGCTAGAGAGTCTTGCCCGCATGCTCGGGGTTCAGCTGATCGCCATATTTGGGGTCAGGAAGGAATTTTCCTCCAGGGTAGATTGGCAGTGGCCCTGGAGATTTTTCGCCTTCCTCCGAAGCATGGGGCAGGGGTCGCTTGCTGGTGGATTATCTGCTACTTGAAGTCTCTAAATCACGATTTGGAGCATTCAACAGCAGAGTCAAGGGAGAGAATTAGTTCAGGAGTGGGTGGATCGGCTTATGTGGCCTGCATCTTGCAGGAGGTCAGACTAGATGATCATCATGGTCCCTTCTGATCTTGAATTCTATGATTCTATGAACTTATACTGAAGACAGGCACAGCGACGTGTAAAGCTATTATGGTTTATAAACTACTAGCTTCACCAGTGAAGGACATAAATCCACACCGTGTAGAGGTCAAGCATAGGAGTTTATTACACACAGCGCTGGTGGAGTGTCACCTTGCTTATTAGGCTCAGAGACACTGTAAATCAATTGATTATAACAGAATATATAGATTTTCCATGGGCAGGAGAAAGTGATGGGGTAGGCAGTGCCACACCCCAGGATAGATTTTGCAGCAAGACAAAATAGCACATTAGCTAATGGTTAACAGGTTATATAATGTCTCCGCCCATGGTTTCAAGTTAGCAAGTTAACATTTAATGAATACTTTGATAAAATGTTAGTAGTATAAAATATCTATGTTGAATTCTGATTTGGGGTCCATAGGAATGGAGCAACTCCTTTGATTGTCCAACAGTTACATTCCTAGGGGTTAAAGCAAAGAACCAGTGAAAGTATATGGCAATAAAGATTGTTTTCTGTGTGTCTAAAGGCAAGGCATTGGTCCCTGGGAAGGGAGGTGGAAGGATGCCATATCTTATACTGACATGTGCCAACTTCTCATAAACTCAAGATTGTATCTGTGGGAAGAACGTCTCCCTACAGAAGAAACAAATACAAGAGAAACAGGGATTCTTTGTTCAATCTGCAACTCTGAATAAGACACAATTAATTAGTTCTTAGCTCCAACACCTGGCAATTTGCTGACCAGGCCTATCTTAGCAAGCAAGGCTTTCTGTTTACCCAGCTTTCTCTTAGCTGATCACGATTTGCTAGGCCTCTGGTCCCTTGACCATATTCTGGACTTTGGGTCTGGAAAAGAGCTGGCACAATCCATAGACCAGGTTGTTATACAAAATGCACATGGATTTGAACCCTGCACATACAGTAATGGCAAAGTTCTTGGTTTGGCTTGTAGCAGTGATGAAAGAAACTGCAGGTTCAAATCAAGTCTCTGGAGTCCATCCACAGCTGGGATGGGTCATTCAGTCCTTTGTAGAGAACTTCAGTTTGTAGCAAAGTCCCTCCAGGGGTATGAAGCAGGATTGAAGACAAGATGGAGATGAAGCATCAGCCTTTTATAGTCACTTGCCATGTGGTCTTTGCTTTCTTTGTCCCAAGGACACTCTATCCAGCACGTGGCATAGAAAAACCTGAGTTCTGTCCATAGGCAGGTCCCTTTGCTGAGTCACAAGGTGTATCTGCCTTCTCTCAATGGGTCAATTGTATAGCTCATGGTCCTTAATGGGCCATCAAGCAGGCTAGGCAGAACTGACACCAACTTGTCTGGCTGGAGTGTTCCCCGGAAGCAGAGCACAAGTTTGAAATACGGGCAGCATAGAGCCAATATTTATAACGTCAACTACAAAAATGATACACATCTAGAGATGGCATAATTATAATCAGCCAATCATAACCTCTCCATAGACCCCTTTCACGACAACCTTTCTACAATATTGGCTGCAAATATAAAACAGTGGTCGCAACGGTGATCTATACAGTTACAGATTATGTCAATAACGTCACAGGAGGTGACACGGCATCAGTGAGACTGATGCTGGAATACTGCCTTGAGTTTTGGTGTCCTCATTTGAAAAAGATGTTGTGAAATTGGAGCTGGGTCAGCAAAGAGCCACCAAATGTTGTGAGGGCTGGAGAAAAATGCCTTCTAGGGAGCTATTGAAAGAGCTCAACCTGTTTAGCTTATCAAATGAAGATTGAAAGGTGACTTCATTGAAGTGTTGAAGGGCCTTAATGGGGAGAAAAGAATGGGTATGAAAGGGCTCTTTAATCTAGCAGAGAAAGGCATAACAAGACCCAGTGGCTGGAAGGTGAAAAGAGACAAATTCATATTACAACTAAGGCACAAAAATTCAACAGCGAGGATGATTCACTACAGGAAGAAGCTACCAAGGAAAGTGGTGGATTCACCATCTCCTGATGTCATTTCATGAAGACTAGATGCCTTTCTGGAATGTGTTTGCTCCCAAAGTAGCTCTTGTTTCATACAGGAGGCCTGTGGTATGCAGGGGGTCAGATTAGATGCTCTAATGGTCTCTTCGGGCATAAAGTTGACTAATTTCTGAAAAACTGAGTGTAGCATTGGGAGCAGCATCTGATGTTTTTCTGTCTAGCCGGCTTGCTTCCTAGAATGAATGCTCCTTGAGTGGGGTGATCCACAGGGAGTAGCTCAAAATTTCAAAGTGCCTGGCCAGGGGCAGGACATTAGCACAGCAAGGGAGGGATGTGGCAGTGACATCATAAAGGCCTTTTGCAGGACCTCAGACTATTGGTGGGGAGGTGGTGACCTCACAGAGAGATGCTGACATCAGCCAGGCAGGACAGGGGCAAGGGGCCAGGGAAACCTCAGAGACCCCTGTGGCTTTGCTTCAGCAAGTCTCCTTCTCGAGGTCTCTGAGGACAGAGAGTATTCGGGTTCACGGAAATGAGCACCAGGAGGAACCTCTTTCGAGTTTTCTCCTTCCCTTTTAGTGATTTTACTAGAAACTAGCCGTCCCTGTTTAGAAGGTAAGAGCCTCCTCGAGGGAAGGGGTGTCCTGGGGGCATCACAGTTTGGATGCCGGTGGCCACCCCCACCAAGGTAAGGAAGTTCCCGCCACTCTGCTCTGTGTTCACAGTGTGGGAGAGAGCAGCAGGCTCAGCTGTCAGAACTTCCCAGAGCGATGAAAGGGGAGGGGCCCATGGCTCTGTAGCAGGAATGCAGGGCAGGCGAGTTCATGGCGGGCATTGTGGGATACTAGAGGAAGCCAGTTATGGTGATATAATGAATAGCAGCATCTTCACTGACACTCTGTCACTTTAAGTTTGCTGCAAAAAGCTCTAGACCTCTCATTGAAGTCGTTTTATTTTGTCACCAAAACACGGCAGTTTTGTCGCATTGCAGTGTGTGCACCAGACACAAGCTGCCGACCGAGGGAACGTTGTGTGTTTTTCACACACCTGAGCAATATAATTCTGTTGAAACAACTTTGTAGTGCGGACGTGGGCAAAGATTCACTCACACACAACTTGCAAGGAAAACGTCACCTGCTCCTCTGCTTTGCAAAATCCAAACACAAGCAAAGCTTGTCAGGCCCCGCTGGAGATGGCAGGGAGTCAGGTGTGGGCAGACACTGTGTTTTCGCCAGCTGCAGGCGCCATGGCTTAGCTGGCTAAAGCACTTGTTTTTGTGAACAGGAGACCCTGGGGTCAGTTCCCAGTGGTGCCTTGTTGGCTACTGTCAGAAGACAAGATTCAGAGCTAGCTGGGCCTTTGGTCTAGCCCAGTGTGGTTTTTCTTATGGTTTAAATAACACTCACAGGCACTGATAATAGAGTTACTGAAAGTTTGGGAGTTAGGAGCGGGTAGGTCAGTGGTCCAGTCCCCACACAGATGACTCCTGTCTCCCTCTGGGACAGGGGCAGGTCTGAGCTCTCACCCAAATGCTCATTGTGGCTGCCAGAATCTGTGAGCAGCTTGTTTAATTTACGCCAAAGGTTGAGTTTGCTTTGTGCACCGTGTGTGAGAATGAAAATCCTAAACCGCCCTTTGAAATAACGAATGGAGCAGGACGTGTTATTGTCCCTGCCCCAAAGCAGACAGACCAATGGAGAAATGCCGTCGAGTCCAAGGTAATACTCCCCTGCCATTTTACCTTTTTTGCTGGCTAAACTCCTTCTTAACTGCCCAGCCCAGGCTGTCCTCTGCCTCAGCTGCTGCTCCCGGCCTGCTCTAGAGTCAAACATGCAGGGCCCCCAGGGGAACAGAGGCTGGGACAAGGCAGCAGCCTGGGTTGGGCTGGGAAGATGCTGGGAGTTCTCGTTCCCTGAGAACTGGCCCAGCTCCCTTCTCAACAGCAAACAAATCAATTCCACGTCCCCTCCCCAGAAAAACCAGCCTGGAGCCAAGGGCAGCAGGGGACGATTCCCTGCAGTTCCCACCAAGGCAGGAGAGGACCCAGGGTGTTTCTAGCAGAGCTTATGGAACTGACTTGGGGAAACCAGCCTTTAATAACAGGCAGTTCCAGTTTAAGATAAGTGTTTTTAACATGCATCGGATGAAGTGGGTATCCACCCATGAAAGGTCATGCTCCAAAACGTCTGTTAGTCTATAAGGTGCCACAGGACTCTTTGCTGCTTTTACAGATCCAGACTAACACGGCTACCCCTCTGATACTTCCTTTTCTCAGTGTTGCTCCCAGCACTTTAGGGAGTTTTTCCTCTTCTCCCTTCCAGCTGTGGTGATGGGACTGCAGCAGCTCCCCAGGGCCAGCTTTGCTCTTACATCCTTCACGTCTTTGGCTGAAGCTGTGTTTGCCACCAGTTTAATCCATAGCTGAGACCGCAGGTACCAGCAGCTAGTTACAAAGGCTCAATTCCCATCGCCATCAGTGGGAGGTTATCCAGGGCTGCAGGATTTGGCCCATGGACAGTCAAGGTGCTACAGCAGCTACATTCTTACGTGGTGAGTCCTGCAGCCTATTACCAAACTGCTCTGCCATAGTCTGCAGGGGGCCTGACTTGCTGAGAATCTGGCAGAAGAGAGACCCTGGAGCAGAGAAGGAAAATGTCCTCAGCAGCCACAGCCGGCAGGAGCAGTAAAGGTTCGGTTTCTTTTTAAACTTCTCTCCCTGCTCAAGCCTTTAATCGTTCCTGTGGCTCTTCTCTGAACCCTCTGCAATTTATCAGGGAAAACAACCAATGAACTAAACAAACAAACCAAACCAGGCTGTTCTGACTGATGTAACAATCTATTGCCTTCCAAGGTTGAATACAAATCAGATCATTCTGTTCACCCAAGAGTTCCACTTTAAGGGCTTTTTGTTTTCTAGTTCCAGTCAAATCCTGTGCAACAGCATCATGGTTAACTCGCCACTTGGTCACTTCCCATTCACACGTTCAGAAAGTGGGCAGGTCTAAGTCTTTCCTCCCACACCAACATGAAAAAATCAGTGACAGAAAATGCCCTAAAGTGCCTCTGCTGCCTTGCACAACAGCCTGGGGAAATACACGAGGGAAAGTGCTTTCCTCTCTCCTCCTGATACCGGGTAACATCTCTGTGTGTCCTTGAGATCCTGCCACAGAGACAAGCCTTGAGGATGCAAATGACATGTTAAGGCTTCATTGGTTTGTACATTCCTTTACTCCATTAGTGCTAAGGGTGCATGAACTCGAAATAATCCCGCTCTGACTTGCACACCGGAGACTATTTCCAGGCTCGCAATAAAAAAAATAAATAAATCTTTCTTTCTAACCTGAGCAAGTTGAACCTAGAGTCGTTGCGAGATGATAAATAGAGAGCCCCATGATGACTGGGGCACATAGTTATTAATTATAATATTTGTTATCTATGCAGCACCCAACACTCAATAACCAGGAGTCAGGCCTAAAAAATCCCAAGGGTTGCTTATGTTTAAGAACCGCTGCCTTTTGGGAGTAATGTTATTTTTTTCTTGGTTCTTCTGAGACTCTTGGGCCATGTTTTCTGGCTGAACTTGAAGGCTAAAAATGGACTTACCAAAAATCACACGGTTCCCAGATTGGGACCCTTGCTGTGCTGGGTATTGCAGATGCCCCAACCAAGAGCAGGTGCTCCAGTTGTGCCAGGCACTGCAGAGATCCTGATGAGGGTGGGGGCCCTGATTCTGCCGGAAGTTGTACAACTCACAGGGAGAGAGAGAGTCCTCACTGCCAAGAGCTCACAGGCAGAATGGACAAAGTGTGGGAGGGCGGTTCCCATTTTATAGAAGGAGAAACTGAGCCCCAAAGATATGGTGTAATTTGTCCATGTTTGCTCAGAGGGCAAAACTGGGAACTGAATCCAGATTTTCTGAACCACAGACTTGCCCTGAACCACAAGCCAAGCGTTGTCGATTGCATGGCAGAGGGCCAGTGGGAAGTTGCAGAATCTCCTTCATTGGAGGGTTATAAGAAGGGGTTATACAAACACCTGTCGAGGTGGCCTAGGGAGACTTGGCCCTGACTCTCGGGGTCCCTCCCTCCCCTACCTTTCTATATGATTCTGTTGTGTGGGTTTGTGCTGTGTCGTTGTTCCACGCTGAGCTGTTTTGCAGTGTCACTTTGCACTCTGACGCATTGTTTCGTGTTGTATGGTTTTTGCACTGCCTTGTGTTGCGTTGGTTTGAGCTGAGCTCTTTTGCAGTGCGTCATTTTGCCCTATGGGGCGTTCATTTGCATGGCGCTGAATTGTCGGGCTTTGCACTCCTACGTGTTGTCACTTTGTGCTGTGGAATGTCAGTTCACGCTGAATTGTTAGATGTTAGATTGGGGTGTTTCCACTTTTGGTGTTGTTTATGTAAGCAGAGTCAGGATGAGCTCTACCCTGACATCAGGTGGTAAATTATGAGGAGTGGGCAAAGGAATTTCAGGAATGTTCATTTGCATTGACAAACCCACTATACTTAGCATAATACACAGCAGCCTGGGATGGTTATTTTCACAGCTGTGGGATCCCCAATTTCTTTGTTATTGGGGCAGGAAGGAAAAAAAGTGCTGTTACCTTAATTATGTGAATGAGGAACTATGAGGCTGCTTTATGACAGAAATGACTCAACCTACATTAAATAGTACTTGCGAGACAAGGGACATGGGTTCCAAAACCCAGTGAATGGAGAGAGGTTGGGGACTGGTGCCTGCCTGGGCCCTGGCCCCTTTTGAGGGCCTGGAACACCAATTGCACATTCTCCTCTCTCCACCGTTGAAGAGCAGAGCTCATTTTGAATCCTTTAGGAGTCCATCTAGAGACTGCTGACCTGACTTCACGTTGGGCCAATGGTGCACCAGCATCAGGGCTCCCCTACTACAAGCTGAAACCACTAAGAGGTGGAATCACTAAAAGAGCTAAGCTTACTGAGCTGAGATCACTGAGTGCTGTGTTAACTGGTGGAGGAGCCTGAAGATCTATTGCTAAGCGGCTGGCAGAGCGGAGCAGTCTGCAGTATGTTGGAGCAGGCAATGGAGCAGTGTGGAGCAGTTTGCGGGGACGGCTGACATGGTTCATGGGTCGACTGGAGGACTGGCACAGCTGGTGCAGCTAGTCGTGGTGAAGGCTGCAGCAGAACTCCATGGAGAGGCGGAGCAGTCGGCCCTGGTGCACGTAAGGTGCCCCTTAACACCCTGTGTGCGTGCCCCCCCCATTTCCACCCAGGCTGGGGGGGGGTAAAAAACTCTGGGGTGGTACTGACCAGAGACACAGACTTTTGGGTTGTTGGACTTTGGGGTGATTGGACTTAAGACCCTAAGGGGGAAAGGACATTGCCAAATGTGCTTGGAGGTGGGTTTTTTTGCTTATGGTTTGTGTATAGTCCTGTTTGTGGTGTCTCTCCAACGTGATGCCGCATTGTTTCCCTCCTTTATTAAAAGGATTTTGCTACACTCGGACTCTGTGCTTGCGAGTGGGGAAGTATTGCCTCCTAGAGACGCCCGGGGGGGTGGTATGTAATTGTCCCAGGTCACTGGGTGGGGGCTCGACCCAGTTTTGCATTGTGTTATTGAAAAGGAACCCCTGGATACTGAACCCGGCCCTTGTTGCTGCCAGCTCAGAGGGGCAGAAGGGTTACACCTGATTCAGAACAGAGTCCAGAGAATTTTACCCAGTGACTCCTACACCCACCCCAAGATCTTCTGCCTGAACGATGAGGGTTCATTCAGAAAGTCATCGTGTTTGGATGTAAAGGTGTGAAATGATGGGGAAATTGGCCCCTCGTTCAAGTTTAAATGTTGTAACTTCTACATCTAGACCGGGGTGGCCAACCTGAGCCTCAGAAGGAGCCAGAATTTCCCAATGTATCTGCCAAACGTGCACCTTTGTATGCAACTACTGAGTCAGTTGTGAACCTTCCTATCACTGTCATTATCCCTTTGAAATATATCCTAGTGAGCCCTGGACGTCTACAGGCTGCATTAGCCAATTCAACCATTCAGCACTTGCAGATGGGCACCTCTGTATTGTGCCTGAGTCTTGTAGAGCTATGAGAGGCTGGTAGATGCCAATATTTTCCTGTCTTTTTAACCAGAACTAATGCCAGGCCAGGGCTGGGAAGAGAGAGAGAGCAGCAGGTTTCCCCTATTGTGTCTGTCTCACTTTTTCTTGACTAGCTTCACCTCTGCACCAACTTGCATTTTTCTTGTGCAAGCCTGGCTAGTTCAGTTGGTAGAGCATCAGACTTTTAATCTGAGGATCCAGGGTTCAAGTCCCTGGTCAGGTGATAAACTTATTACTATGATTGTAAAAATCTGACTTTCGGGAGTCTTCTTTCGTGTTACTTCTTTCTCTTCAGGATTTTGCCTTTCTTAAGAAGGGTCTTTGTGTGGGGAGGATTGAAGGGGCAACTTCTTGACATCCCCTTTGACCTCACAGGGTGGACGAATAAAGGCCTCTGGGCAAAGAGCATGTTCCTCCCCTGCACACACAAACACACAGAATATCCCTAAGGAATTAGAATCACCTGCTGTCTTCCCCTGTCCTGCTGGATCCTCAAATGAGGATGCTCTTCAGCCCAAACCCATGTCCCCTCTACTCCCAGTGCCCCGCAGACCCAACCCTCAGTCCCTCCTATGCTCACTGCTCCTCACTCCCAACCAGAGCCTGCTCCTCTACATCCTTCTCCTCTGTCCCAACCCACAGCCCCCTCCTATTCCCAGTGCCCCTCAATCCCAACCCACAGGCCCCTTCTCCTCACGCTGCTCCTCAATCCCAACCCACAGTTCCCTCCAGCAGCAGGTGTTTCAGACCCCCTCAGGAAGATTTTCTTGCAAGGTTTCATGTACGAGTCTGCATGTGGATTTTACAGTATGTTGGAAATATGTTGGGTTGCTTGCCGAAATGATCACTTGTGGCTGGTGTTGGATTCCCAGTCTCCTTGTTATTGGGGCAGGAGAAACAAAGGGTTGTTATCCTTGATATGTGAATCAAGGACTCGACCCCGGGTGTAAACTAAATGAGCTGCCCACAGATTCTGGCAGCCACAATGAGCATTTGGTGCGAGAGCCCAGACCTGTCCCTGTCCCAGAGGGTGGGGGTCATCCGTGAGGGGCTTGGACCACTGACCTATCAGCTCTTAACTCCCAAACAATCAGTAACTCTAGTATCAGTGCCAGTGAGTGTAATTTAAACCATAAGAAAAACCACACTGAGCTAGACCAAAGGTCCATCTAGCTCTGAATCTTGTCTTCTGACAGTAGCCAATACCACGTGCTCTAAAAGGAT
Organism: Mauremys mutica; assembly: GCF_020497125.1. Taxonomy (NCBI): domain Eukaryota; kingdom Metazoa; phylum Chordata; order Testudines; family Geoemydidae; genus Mauremys; species Mauremys mutica. The sequence goes on from NW_025423291.1 coordinate 551,012, forward strand.
CTCAACAAGGCACCCCTGGGAATTGAACCGAGGATCTCCTGTTTACAAAACAGGTACTTTAGCCACCTAAACCATGGTGCCTGCCTGTAACTAAGATACAGTGTCTGCTCATACCTCATTCCCTGCATTCCCACCTGAGCCTGACAAGCTTTGCTTGTGTTTGGATTCTGCAAAGCGGAGGAGCAGGTGAGGTTTTCCTTGCTAGCTGTGTGTGTGTGTGTGAATCTTTGGCCAGGTCTGCACTACAAAGTTATTTCAGCAGAATTATATTGCTCAGGTGTGTGAAAAACACACTATGCTCTCTCGGTCAGCAGCTTGTGGCTGGTGTACACACTACAATGCCATGTCTGGCGACAAAACTGCCCTGTTTTGGTGACAAAATAAAACCACTTTGATGAGCAGTCTAGAGCTTTTTGCAGCAAACTTAAAGCGAGAGTGTCAGTGTAGACGCTGCTGTTCATTATATCACCATAACTGGCCTCTGCCAGTATCCCACAATGCCCGCTGTGAACTCGCCTGCCCTGCATTCCTGCTACAGAGCCATGGGCCCCTCCCCTTTCATCGCTCTGGGAAGTTCTGACAGCTGAGCCTGCTGCTCTGCTCCAGCAGCCAGGAGCAAATCACTGCCATGGATGCTGCTCTCTCCCGCACTGCGAACACAGAGCAGGGTGGTGGGAACTTCCTGACAGTGTAGGGGGGCCACTGGCATCCGAACTGTGACACGCCCAGGACATCCCTTCCCTAGAGGAGGCTCTTACCTTCTAAACAGGGACGTCTGTTTTCTAGTAAAATCACTAAAAGGGAAGGAGAAAACTCGAAAGAGATTCCTCCTGGCGCTCACGTACGTGAACCCGAATACTCTCTCAGTCCTCAAAGAGAGACCTCGCGAAGGAGACTTGCTGAAGCAAAGCCACAGGGGTCTCTGAGCCACACCCCTCCCTTGCTGTGCTAATGTCCTGCCCCTGGCCAGGCACTTTGGAGGTTTGAGCTACTCCCTGTGGATCACCCCACTCAAGGAGCGTTCGTTCTAGGAAGCAAGCCGGCTAGACAGGAAAACATCGGAAACAGTTCCCAATGCTACACTCAGTTTTTCAGAAATTAGTCAACTTTATGGCCAGAAGAGACCATTAGAGCATCTAATCTGACCACTTGAAGATCACTTGAGCTGCAGTCAAGCACTCTACCACTGAGCTATACCCCCACAATGACCTGAATAGGGAATCGTGATTTCCAGGACTTTGAAGGACAAACCCTGCTTCATCGAGGTCCTTTGCCATTCCCAAACCACAGGTGGTTTTAAAAATGGGGTTTGATTAAACTTCTTAAATGTGGTAAACACCACAGCTTGCACACCCACCGATATAGCTTCTCCCACTGACATCGCTGCCACCTCTTGGGAAGTGGCTTATCTACACCCACAGGAAAACTCTCTCCCCTCAGCATAGAGCAGTGGTTCTCAAACTGTGGGTCAGGACCCCAAAGTGGGATGTGACCCTGTTTTAATGGGATCGCCAGGGCTGGCATTAGACTTCTTGGTGCCTGGGGCTGAAGCCAAACATCTGGAGGGAGCAGCACTCAGCCCCACTCTGTCCCAGCTCTTCCCCAACCCCACCCTCAGCCTGGGCCTCTGGCTCCCAGCTCAGCCTCGACCCCCTTACCTCTGTCTGCACCCCTCTCCCCAGCAAGCAACAGCCCCACTCCCAGCCCATGTTCTCGACTGTGGTTTTCAAGAGGCCACAGCCATGGCTAAGAGGGCACAGTGTGAAATGTTTGGGGAATCACTGGTCTAGGGTGATGTTCTCAATCACTTCTATGCAGTCAAATAAAAGCTATTCCTCACCCACCCACCCCTCGATCAGGACGGACTAGGTATGTTCTGCTGCCCTTCACTCATGCAGGAAGGATAATAACATTTCATTCCACTCAATCCTAAAGTGATTTGTAACCCGCCACCAGCCAAAACTGGTCATTTTGGGGAAGTGGCCCCATCATGCTGCATAGCTAGGCAGAGTAGGCGTGTCTGTGCAAACACGGTCTGTTCCTGAAGTCTTTCCCCCAGCTCCTCACTAGATGTGAGGGGGGAGCTCATTCAGCCCCTGCTTCCACTTAGTATTTAAAAACTCCTTATTGTCCCTAGCTCTGCTGGCCTTAGCTTTCTCCTCCTGTCCTTTTTCTAACAGCTCAGATGAGGTGGCTGAGTGGTTAAGGCGATGGACTGCTAATCCATTGTGCTCTGCACGCATGGGTTTGAATCCCATCATCATCAGATGCGTTTAGTTTTCACCCCTCCTTTGTAGACAACCATCTCCCCCTTTGGTACAATGACAGATCAAACAATGTTGCTTCTTGCAAACAAAAACCTTCTCAGAAACTCCGAACTCCCTTGCTTTAAATAAAATGTCTAAATCCCAGATTTCTTAAAAAAAGAAATTGTCTAGTGCTGTATTTCTTAGTTTTTATCTCAAAAGGGAACATCCTCATCATCTCCCCCAAAAACCCTGGGACCTGCCCAAATTATTAAAATACCCTCAACCCGAGCAAGGCCAGAGCAGTGAACCAGAGCTAGTGTCTAGGCCAAGCTGTTCTGAAGGAGGCAACTCCAACATTTTCTCCCTGCTTCCCTTGGCAAGGTCTGACTGAGAAAACAAAATTCCCCAAACTGAAAATTTTCTGCTGAAAAACCAATACTAGTCTGTTTGGGGACTTTGGTTTGCAAGTATTATTATTATTATTCTCTTCTGATTTCTGAATCAGTTCAGTCCAGTCTTTGTCCTCCAGGTGTGTTTCCAGCTGCTGAGTTGTGGGGGAGAGAGGCCAAGTCATGATGTCTCTTCCCCTCTTTCATAGTTTCTTCCAACTTGCTAGGAAGCTCCTTTGTTACCATGTGAGTCAAGCAGTGTCCATTGTCTCTGTGCTATCTCGGAGAAGCCTGCATTGTACACGGTTCCTGGGATAGTCCTTGGGAGTGTGGATCCCTTCAATGGGCCAGCAGCGAGTCTGGCTCCTCCCTTGTCACACCTGAAAGGCTGGTGGGGGGTGTTTCTCAACCTCATAACATATTTCAGTAACACAGAGCAAAACTTCATAACTTCCCAACCAATGCGAGCACACACAATCCAACAAGATATTAATGTTCAACAGATCAAGACTTTTGAAATGATACGTCCAAAGGCAGACTTTGAACAAACCATGTCATCATTATATGAGAGTGGTGAATATGGGGCTTCCAGGTGCTGCTCTGAGCACAGCCTGCCACACCTGGGCTTCCATTGCAATGGAGACGTACCCTTAGAGTCCATCTCTCCTGGGATAAAGATGGCCCACACCTGACTCTCTGCCAATCCCCACGGGACCCTGAGAAGTGTTGTTCGTGTTTGTATTCTATAAAGCAGAGAAGCAGATGAAGTTTTGCTCCCAAGTTGTGTGTGTGATTCTTTGGACAGGTCTACACTACAAAATTAGGTTGGTGTAATTACATTACTTAGGCTGGCAATGCAGTTCTATCAAGCTAATCCCCGTATAGATAGTGGCTCAGCTGTCAGAACTTTCTGGAGCAATAAAAGGGGAGGGGCCCAGCCTCTGTAGCAGGAACGCAGGGCAGGTGAGTTCACGGCAGGCATGGTGGGATACTGGTGGAGGCCAGTTATGGTGATATAATGACCAGCAGCATTTACACTGACATTTGTCACTTTAAGTTTGCTGCAAAAAGCACTAGGCCTCTCGTCGAGGTGCTTTTATTTTGTCACCAAAACAGGGCAATTTTGTCGCCAGATGTGGTATTGCAGTGTGTGCACCAGCCAAAAACTGCTGACCGAGGGAGCGTTGTGTGTTTTTCACACATCTGAGCAATATAATGATGCTGAAGTAACCTTGTAGTGCAGACCTGGCCAAAGATTCACACACACAAACACACACACAGCTTGCAAGGAAAACCTCACCTGCTCCTCTGCTTTGCAGAATCCAAACACAAGCAAAGCTTTTCAGGCCCCAGTGGGGATGGCAGGGAGTCAGGTGTGGGCAGACAGTGTGTTTTAGCCACAGGCAGGCACCATGGCTTAGCTGGCTAAAGCGCCTGTCTTGTAAACAGGAGATCCTGGGTTCAATTCCCAGTGGTGCCTTGCTAACTAACTCTTGAGCAACCTGGTATTGGCTACTGTGGGAGGACAAAACACAGAGCTCTTTGGTCCAGCCCAGTATAGTTGTTTAAATTATACTCACAGGCACTGATAACAGACTTAGTGAAAATTTGGGAGTTAAGAGCTGATAGGTCAGTGGTCCAGCCTGTCACAGATGATCCTGCTTCCTCAGGGGCAGGTCTGGGCTCTCACACTGAATGGCTCATTGTGGCTGCCAGAATCTGTGGGCAGCTCATTTAGTTTGCACCGAGGGTTGAGTCCTGCTTTGTGCACCGTGTGTGAGAATGAAAATCCTAAACTGCCCTTTGAAATAACGAATGCAGCGGGACGTGTTATTGTCCCTGCCCCAAACCAGACAGACCAATGGAGAAATGCCGTTGAGGCCAGGGTAATACTCCACTGCCATTTTAACTTTTTCGCTTGCTAAACTCCCTCCCAAACTTGTGGGGTCCAGATCCCGGTATTGAGCCTGAGCCGAGATGTCTACGCTGCAAATTTACCACCCCACGGCCCAAGCCCCAGGAGCCTGCACTGGCATGGGACAGCCATGGGTGTTTCATTGCAGTGTGGACACAGCCTAGCATTATGTCTACACTGCCATTAACACACCCAAGTCACTATTCTCAAACCCTGGGTCAGTTGATTCAGGCTTGTGGGGCTTGTGCTGCAGGGTTATAAAATTACAGTGTAGACACTTGGGCTTGAGACCAGCCTCCGAGACCCCACGAGGGGTGAGGGTCTCCGAGCCTGGGCTCCAGTCTGAGCCCCAGGAGCCCAAATCAGATCATCCAGGCCAGCCGGGCCACAGGGATTTTGTCACAGTCTAGATGCCCTCTCAGGGTATGTCTACACTGCAATGTAAGCCCAGGGTTAGTAGAAGTCATGTCAGCAGCCCCAACACATAAACATAAACCACGAGGGAAAGACCCACCCCCCAAATAAGCTGGGCAGTGTCCTTCTCCCTACGATTTGTAAGTCCGGCAACCAAAAGTCCTTTAACATGAGCCATCCCCTCTCTGCACCCCACTCACAGCTGTTGTCCTTAGTCAGTGCAAGCCCAGAGGTGCCTCTGTAGAGTTCACCTGCCATCCTGGGAGGAAAAGGGGGAAAATAAGAAGGCACCGTACTCACTATGGTGTCTAGGGACTCACTCATCCCTCCACTGCCACCCTGTCCTAACGTTGGTCTAACGCCTAAATTTTAGTATTGGGACCCAAACCCCAGCCCACTTGGCGTTGGAACCCCTGTCCCCTGCCTAGCAAGTGCTATTGAATTGAGGGTGAGTCCCTCAATCAGGGTCTGCCAAGCACAGTTGTGCTGCCCTCGATTCACACAACAAGGATAACAACCCTTTATTTCTTCTGCCCATTGTAACATGGAGACTGGGAATCTAACACCAGCCACAAGTGATCATTTCCGCAAGCAACCCAACCTACTTCCAACATACTGTAAAATCCACATGCAGACTCATACACGAAACCTTGCAAGAAAATCTTCCTGAGGGGGTCTGAAGCACCTGCTGCTGGAGGGAAGGAGGGAGCTGTGGGTTGGGATTGAGGAGCAGCGTGAGGAAGGGGCTGTGGGCTGGGATTGAGGGGCACTGGGAATAGGAGGGGGCTGTGGGTTGGGACAGAGGAGAAGGGTGAAGAGGAGCAGGCTCTGGTTGGGAGTGAGGAGCAGTGAGCATAGGAGGGACTGAGGGTTGGGATTGAGGGGCACTGGGAAAAGAGGGGACATGGGTTTGGGCTGAAGAGCATCTTCATTTGGGGATCCAGCAGGACAGGGGAAGGCAGCAGGTGATTCTAATTCCTTAGGGATATTCTGTGTGTTTGTCTGTGTGTGTGTGTGTGTGCAGGGGAGGAACATGCTCTATGCCCAGAGTCATGCCCCACATTGTGGGGACCACTGAACCCTACTTGCTAATCAGGTGCTAGTGATGCCAAAGCCCAGGGAAAGGGAGAACAAGTGCGGGGCCCGCAGCACTGGAGCCATGTGAAGGGGCTGCAGGAGAGGGGCAATGGCTGGTGGCACAGGGAGTTAAGGGCAAAGGGGGCACAGGAGGGGGCAGGAGTTAGGGGTGAAGGAGGTGCAAGTGTTGGGAGTGCAGGGGCTAGCGGTAAAGGGGGAGGGGGATCATCCAGGGGCAATGGGGAAGTGCCAAAGTACAAGCTTTGCCCAGGGCACCATTTCCCCTAATGCTGGTCTGAGCAAACAATTGGAAATGACCCTTCAGTGAGACCAGAACCATAGTGTAGAAAAGCCCCTTTGTTAAGTGGTGGTGGCTGAGGGCTTAGGGAGATGTGTTAGAAAACAACGGGCGTCTTTCTGTGGAGGTTTGATTCTTGCCTGCTAGGCAAGGCTGGTGTGTGGTGTCTCCATGGCTGTACTTTCTGTCTCTGATCACCCACAGGGAGCCAAGTCTAGACATATTCAGAGGCTCTATGCCAGGGTTTCTCAAACTTCCTTTCACTACAACCCCCTTCTGCCAAAAAAATCTTACTACATGGCCCTGGAAAGAGGGACCCAGCCCCTCCACACTGAGCAGAGGCAGGGGAGACAAAGCCTGAGCCCTGCTCCAGTTGGGGGAGGGCAAAACCAGAGCTTGAGGGATTCAGCCCTGGGTGGTGGGGCTCAGACTTCTGGCTTCAGCCCCAGGCACCAACATGTCTAATTCCAGCCCTGGCGACCCCATTAAATCAGGGTCACATCCCACTTTGGGGTCCTGACCCACAGCTTGAGAACCACTGCTCTATGCTGTGGGGAGAGAGTTTTCCTGTGGGTGTAGTTAAGCCACTTTGCAAGAGGTGGCAGCTATGTCAGTGGGAGAAGCTATATCGGTGGGTGCGCAAGGTGTGGTGTTTGCCACATTTAAGAAGTTTAATCAAACCCCATTTTTAAAACCACCTGTGGTCTGGGAATGGCAAAGGACCTCGATGAAGCAGGGTTTGTCCTTCAAAGTCCTGGAAATCACGATTCCCTACTCAGGTCATTGTGGGGGTATAGCTCAGTGGTAGAGTGCTTGACTGCAGCTCAAGTGATCCTCAAGTGGTCAGATTAGATGCTCTAATCATCTCTTCTGGCCATATAGTTGACTAATTTCTGAAAAACTGAGTGTAGCATTGGGAGCAGCGTCCAATGTTTTCCTGTCTAGCCGGCTTGCTGCCTAGAACGAACGCTCCTTGAGTGGGGTGATCCACAGGGAGTAGCTCAAACCTCCAAAGTGCCTGGCCAGGGGCAGGACATTAGCACAGCAAGGGAGGGGTGTGGCAGTGACATCACAAAGGCCTTTTGCAGGACCTCAGACTATTGGTCAAAGGTGATGGGGAGGTGGTGACCTCACAGAGAGATGCTGACATCAGCCAGGCAGGACAGGGGTGAGGAGCCAGGGAAACCTCAGAGACCCCTGTGGCTTTGCTTCAGCAAGTCTCCTTCTCCAGGTCTCTCTTTGAGGACTGAGAGAGTATTCGGGTTCACAGATGTGAGCCCCAGGAGGAACCTCTTTCGAGTTTTCTCCTTCCCTTTTAGTGATTTTACTAGAAAACAGCCATCCCTGTTTAGAAGGTAAGAGCCTCCTCGAGGTTTGAAACCTGTTCGGTCTGATCCATCAGGTGACAGTTGAATTCTAGGCATGGAAAACACGAGCTTAAGGAGGCAGAATTTTATTTCACACTTGGGATTTTGTCCCATAGAATCAGTGGGGACATTAAGGTTTTTCCTTTTGGTTTCACCTTTTCCTCCATCCCTCCCTCCCTCCTTTCTCCTCGTCTCTTGCTTCTTTTGTTCTTTCACCTGTTCCCCTCCCAACACCAGGAGCGGTGTGTGTGTGTGTGTGTGTGTCACGGGGGAGTGCTCTGCAGCTCCCACTGTGGGAGGTCCACCCAAAAATGTGAGGATTAAATAGTGCTCGGGCAGTGATCCCCACCAGTGACCTGGGCCATCCTTTGGGCTCTCTGGTGAGAACCCTCAGCCTCCCGTCCTCTGTCTCTACCCTGATTGGCTGAGCAGGGGGTTATTAACAGGGAGGAGACTCAGGTCCTTGTTGTTCTCTTTTAAGACCAAGTAAATAAGTCAGAACCACTTAAGTGATAACCAGTCATATGTTTGATGAATTTTGCTGCTTCTCTGCATTAATGGTCTCTGAGCACCTCATGATTCTCTCTAACATTGCAGTTCTCCTCAAATACTTGCTGAATAATTACTGTGCACTGTTGTTGGTCTGGAGCTCATCTGAGAGCACTTTACTCAGGTCATTCAATGTCTGAAATTCAAGATCCGAGGGTTAGTTTGAAAATCAGGGCTCTTGTGTCCTACTCCCAACTCTGCCACTGGCTGGCTGTGTGACCTAAGACAAGTCAATTCTCCTTTCTCAGCCTTAGCTTCTCCCTCTTTCAAGTAGGGATAATAATGATCCGCTCCTACCAGGGCTGGCTCCAGGCCCCAACATGCCAAGCACATGCTAGGGGCGACATGCCGCAGGGGGTCCTCCACTGGTTGGTGGGAGGGCGGCAGGCGGCTCCAGTGGACCTCCCGCAGGCGTGCCTGCGGATGCTCCACCAGAGCCGTGGGACCGGCGACCGCCAGAGCGCCCCCCGTGGAGTGCTGCCATGCTTGGGGAGGCGAAATTCCTAGAGCCACCCCTGGCGCCTACCTACCTCACGGTAGGTGGAGGCAGGGCCGGCTCTAGGTTTTTTGCCTCCCCAAGCAAAAAAAATTTTGTCTCCCCCCCCATCCCCTTGCTGCCTGATCCCTGGGCTCTCCCCTCCCCACACCTGCACCCCCTGCCTCCCCAGCTCTGGGTCTCCCACCACTCACACCCCCCTGCTGCCCCAGCCCTGGGCTTTACCCCCTGACCCTCACCTCCCTGCCAAGCCAGCCCTGGACTCTCCCCCACACACACCCTGTGCTGCCCCCGCTCTCGACTCTCCCCTTCCCCCCTACCAGTGCTCCCCCACCCACACACCAGCCCTGGGCTCCTCCCGCCACTTGCACCCTCCTTCCGCCCCAGCCCTGGGTCACTGGTAACTTGCTCCCAGTTTAAGAGAATAGAAAAAAGAGAGGATTGAATGTGTAACAGGGAGTTTGGTAAATCTTGGTTATTTTATTTTTGCAACAGGCTCCTTTCCACCTCCAGCAGAGTTTTCAGTCCCAATGGCAAGTTACTTACCAAATGTAATACAGACTAGTCCATTCCTCCCAAATGGATTTGGTTCTTGTTCTTCTGCACATTGTAGTCCATGGAGGCCAAGGACATACAAATGTCTCTTCATGTGCCTTTGTTTAATTGATGAAAACGTGAACTGGACACTTAGAGGATTGGAACAGATTTCATTGGAGGGACATGTTTGCTAGGTTTTTATGCATTTGCACAGGAAAGCGGCGAGTGTTTTTATTCATTTCAGGCCTCGCTAGTCAGTGCAGCTCCTGAACATAATGGAAATGCAACTATTTTTGTTGGAGTGCCAGGCACTTAAGGGGGCATTTAGATTTGAACCAAGGAGCACTTGATCTGCAGTCAAACACTCTACCACTGAGCTATACCCCCTGACAATTACATTGGCAAGTCAGTGCTCTTAAGGATCTTGAAACCTGAGAGTGGAGTTTGTTTCTTCCACACCAGTATTGCTGTCTGTGCATCCCGGAGCTATGGGGTGAGTGGGGAAGGCCCACAACTAGCTTGTCAGTATCAGCAAAGGAGCAGCCGACATCAGGACCAACGAGACGTGCTGGTGGCCCATTAAGAAGAACCCACTCTCCCAGAGACTTCTCGGCGAGGGCACGGTACACAATGGGGGCTACCTACCCGCCACGTCCCAGCAAGGGTCTTTCTAGTCCCACTTTAGTGTTACCCAATTTGTAATCAGGCTTTGGACCAGATTCCCTCCCTGAGCAGCACCAGCACATGCCTGGGCCCCCTGCTAGTGTTAAATCTGCCTTGAGCTGGGACCCAGCTTGGCAAAGAGCCTGCAGCCCCCTCTGTGCTGGGGAGTGAGAGCAGCCCTGGCACTGGGCAGGGCAGCCCTGAGGGAATGAACCCAATGTGCCCGTGAGGCCCTGATCCAGAACCTCTGCCAGGCAGCTTGTGCTGCTTGGGCTTCTCTAGTCTCCAGCGAGGATTCAAAGCTTCTCTGCTCCATGGGAACCCCTGGGGGAGGGAGGCAGGGCTCCTGCAGGATAAATCTTCCTGCTGGCAGAGCTCCGGTCCCCTCCTCATGGGCACAGGGCGTTGCACACGGCACCCACCACATGCACACACCCCTTTGTGAGGAGAATCAGCTCTGGGATATTGGGGTCAAACCCTTCCCACCTCCTCCCTGCAAACCTTCTCCTGGCTTCAGTGAGGGAATGGGGGCGTGAGGGGCTAGTGCGGTAACAGCAGCAGCGTGGCCGTGGGGCTCGGCCGGTGGCTGCAGCCAGTCGCCTGAGCATGAACCCAGCCGACCCCAGGAGATGGACCCGGGTCACCAGCCCAACCCACCACACGGCTGCTGCCGCTGCCCCGTTAGTGCGCGAGCTCCCACAGACCACGCTGGGGAGAGCCCCCAGCTGCAGGAGAGACGCCCCTGAGTGCCCGGCAGGGCCCAGCTCCTGGCTGACCTGCACTGCTGGGGGTCAGGGGGCTGGGTGACAGGGGGGCATTGGCTCTGGGGTGGGACTGTCACTTTCCCCCCTGGCCGGCAGGGGAAGAGTTCAGTCCAGGGCCTGGTGCATTCTGGGAGCAGGGGCGGTGCAGAGAAAGGGCAGATACAGGGCAGCTCTGAACACTCCGCGCAGAACTGCCTGTCCTGTCCCGCAGCCCCTGTTACAGGGGGCTTTTAGCCATAGTTTTAATCAGGCCAATAAATTGAAACAAACCCCTGTTAAACCATTGCTCAGCCCAAGTCCTTCACCCACATTCCTTAGGGCATTGGGTGTTTCATTTCCTGCCTTGAGACACAATTTCCTTTGCACAGATCAGTGAACAGCAAAACCTCCCTGTGTCTCTGGTCTGAGCCAGGGCATTCGATTCCAGTGAACCCTTCTCTCCTGCAATGGCGACGGTCAGACAGAGGGGACGTGGCACCTGCATCCCTGCCAGGGAGGTATTGGCTCGGCTCTTTCTTTCTGCTGCTGTTGTTAGTCCATGAAACATCAAGGGTGGAATGCAAGGCTCAGTTCATGCACCAGCCCCCTGAAAAAATTTCAGTTCCCCAGAGAAATCCTGCCCCCGGCTATTGAAACGATGTGCTGGAGATTTGAATGGGAAAGGGACTGTCTGAATTGTCAATGTTGGGAATGAACAACAATCTACAGCAATGTCGTTCACACAAACACACTCTCATCCTGCTCCAGCCGGAAGGGAAATGGGCAGGAATTCTCGCTGTTCAGCCCAGGACACACTTACACTGATGTGCAGCCGTGAGTGTGCTGGGGAAGCTGGTCTGGGCAAACAATTTGATGTGACAATTCAGTGAGAACAGAATCATCATATAATGACACTGATATACATGAAGCAGTTGTGGCTGAGTGGTTAAGGTGATGGACTAGAAATCCATTGGGTTTTGCCCGTGCAGGTTCAAACCCTGCCAACTACGCAAACACCTCTTTCAAGTTTTCTCCTTCCCTTTTCCTGATTTTACTAGAAAACAGCCATCCCTGTTTAGAAGGTAAGAGCCTCCTTGAGGTTAGAAACCTGTTCAGTCTGATCCATCAGGTGACAGTTGAATTCTAGGCATGGAAAACACAAGCTAAAGGAGGCAGAATTTTATTCTGCACCTGGGATTTTGTCCCATAGAATCAGTGGGGACATTAGGGTTTGTCCTTTTGGTTTTTATGCATTTACCCAGGAAAGTGTTGAGTGTTCTCATTCATTTCAGGCATCCCTAGTCAGTGGAGCTCCTGAACATAATGAAAATGGAAATAATTGTTTTTGTTGAAGTGCCAGGCTTTTAAGGGGGTACTTGGATTTGAACCAAGGAGCACTTGATCTGCAGTCAAACACTCTACCACTGAGCTATACCCCCTGACAATTACATTGGCAAGTCAGTGATCTTAAGGATCTTGAAACCTGAGAGTGGAGTTCGTTTCTTCCACACCAGTGTTGCTGTCTGTGCATCCCGGAGCTATGGGGTGAGTGGGGAAGGCCCACAACTAGCTTGTCAGTATCAGCAAAGGAGCAGCCGACATCAGGACCAACGAGACGTGCTGGTGGCCCATCAGGAAGAATCCACTCTCCCAGAGACTTCTCGGCGAGGGCACGGTACACAATGGGGGCTACCTACCCGCCACGTCCCAGCAAGGGTCTTTCTAGTCCCACTTGAGTGTGACCCAATTTCTAATCAGTCTTTGGCCCAGATCCCCTCCCTGAGCGGCACCAGCACATACCTGGGCCCCCTGCTAGTGTTAAATCTGCCTTG
>NW_025423291.1:785388-826530 GCF_020497125.1 Mauremys mutica
ACTATAATTTAGATCAGAATCTGAATTTTAGTCTCAGTCTGAGAGCAAGGAGAAAAGCCCCTTTGCTAAATTGAACTTTTGTTCAATTGTAGATTTTTGCCTATAATGTAAATGACCTGCAAGGTACATGGTACATTTAGTCACTAAAACTATGCAGGAAATGTTAATGGGTTTAAATGCATATAATCTAAGCTACAAATGGTAACCCTTAAGAAATACGTGCTCGCAAAAAATATAATTGGAAATTACTCAGAGCTAACTGACAGAAGACTTGTGGACACTTGGGCATTACTAAGTCTACTGGGTAACTAATTAAACATTAGCAGAGATCAGATTTCATATTCCGTATTCTCTTGGGTCCAACCTGAAAATGCTTTTAGCAGTAAATTCCTTTGATTTAATGTTCAAAGATTTTGCTTTTCTCCTTCATATGTTGAATTAAAATGTAACGCTGCTAATTAATGTGTGCTCTCCTCTCATTCTTTCTCTCTTTTTCTCCCATCCCTCCTTTTAAATACAGAAATCTGTTCTGTGGACTGTGGCTCTCATGGTGTTTGCATGGGTGGAACGTGTCATTGCGAAAAAGGTTGGACTGGACCAGCCTGCAATCGAAGAGCCTACCACCCTCGCTGTGCTGAACATGGAACCTGTAAAGATGGGAGGTGTGAATGTAGCCAGGGGCGGAATGGCAAGCGCTCTGGTAGGTTAGCTGGGCTTTAATATCTGTCTTCAATATAAAACTCCAAAAGCTAGAACTCCTGGCCTTTTGTGCATCAGAAATGTAACACTTTGAAGCTTGTTTCTTCAAACGGAATATTTGCACCTGTCAGTCTGGTGCAAGAAGTTCCCTTTCAGTCGTTGCCTGTACCTGCCTCCTGTAGAGGAGAAGCTTACATCGTTTTTAAATCTGTAAATATGTCGGCTGATGTAGGCTTTTTTATTTGTATGTGCTAGTTTTCCCAAAGATGTGCTACCTTTTTACTTTTCCCTTTACTGAGAAGGAAGCCCAAGAAACTTACTCTAACCTGAGCCCCAAAATAAAAACACTTACCAAGGTGGTAAAGAGATCTGACTGCCCCCCCTCCCAATTATCCATTTTGTTGACATAATGAATTTCTACTTTACAGTTGTACAAGATATTTGCTAAGCAAATGACTTTACATTTCAAAGCACTTCAAATGACATATTCAAAAGAAGCAGTCTTCATTAATCTTTGTGTGTTTCCATAATCAAAAATGTTCTCTCCTTTAGAAACTCCTGTACTTTTATCACTGAATTATTTACACCCTATATATTCCATATAACAGAGACAAAAAGCAAAGTGTGTGACCCTTTCCTTCAAATTATAGGAAGGATCATTCTCTTTCCTAGAATTTCATTAATGTGTTTCTCCAGAAACTTGCCACGGGCCACATTCTGCCTTTGGATGTTTACTTTTCCAATTGCACAGAATTTGACAGACATCTGGGGGCAGTGAGTAAATGTGGGGATTTGTGTGTGTGTATATACCAAAAAGGGCAGAGGAATTAGAAAAAGGGGAAGAAATGTCATCACAGAAAAGCAAGTGATACTATTCTTTACTTGTCTTACCATAGCACTTTGGAGCCCTAGTCATGGACCAGGACCCCATTGTGCAAACACAGAACAAAAAAAGATGGTCTCTGCCCCCAAAGAGTTTATAATCTAAGTATAAGACTGATGAATACAGACAGATATGGGAGTACTAGGAAGCAATGAGACAATATGATGAGAAATTTTTGATGAAATTGCAAGTTTGGTTGATGATAATAATAGCGTTGATATAATGTCCTTAGACTTCTATAAGGCGTTTGACATGGTACCAGGCAATATTTTGAGTAAGAAACTAGAACAATACAAAATAAACTCGGGACACACTAAATGGATTAAAAGCTGGCTAACCGATAGATCTCCAAATTTAGTTGTAAGTGGGGAATCATTACAACAACGTGTTTCAAGTAGTCTCCCTCAGGGATTGGTTCTTGGCCCTATGCTGTTTAACATTTTTATCAATGACTTGGAAGAAAACATAAACTCAGCACTTATAAAGGTTGCAGATGACACAAAAAATTGAGGAGTGGTAAATAATGAAGAGGACAGGTTGCTAATACAAAGCGATCTGAATTGCTTTGGAAGCAATGCCTTTTAATACGGCCAAATGTAAAGCCGTATATCTAGAAACAAAGGCTGTCGGCCATACTTACAAGATGGGAAAGTCTATCCTGAGAAGCAGTGATTCTAAAAGACTCAGGAGTGATAATGAATGAACATTAGCTCCAAGTGCAGTGTGTAGTAAGAGGAGGCCCTAAAAGATAAACCTTGGCATCAGAGGCCTGGTATGAGGCCTGAGGCCTAAACTAAAGTAATGGTCTAGACTTTGCTAACATAAAGCAAAGTTAAGCTGTGAGCCAGAGGCAGGCCCTGCTCACAGAAGCTGGCAAGGAAAGGGCTGATGCTGCAAAAAGATACGTACCTAAAAGGTACCGAACACTAGATATCAGAACATTCACATACTTGTACATTCCACACAGATAACAAGGAACAAGCTGACCATCCCAATGACAGGGCCAAGAGGGTAATATAATGGATAGAGTTGTTTTGTTCAAACCACCATGTACAAGGTGAGAGGCGGCACCTTACTACGTAGAGGGGTTGCACCTCATACGTCAGGAGTGATGTGTAACTTGTTTGTACCTGTGTATAAGAATGCACCCTTGGGGCGGTGTCTTTGTCCAGCCAAGGGGGCAGTGGAAAGTCCCGCCACTGACTGAGCTGAGTCCATTGCCAGGGGGCACGTTCTCGTAGTATGCCCTGTAAAGTAAAAATCTAGAGGGAACTATCATTGTGCTTCATTTGGCAATAAACCTGGCCGAAGTGCCTTCGTACCTTACTAGACTCTGTCGTCGTTGGGGGTTCTCTTTGGGTCTGCTGTGTCAGCTATCTTCGAAAAGCTGGGACAGCACACAGGGAACACACGCATGCAGCTGAGTAATATTAACAAAAAACAGAGCAGAGCACCACACCAGTAGCATCTAACAACACAGTGCTGTGGCTAAAATGGCTAATATGATCTTTGGATGTATAAGGAGAGGAATATCGAGTAGGAGTAGAGGAGTTATGTTCCCTCTGTATTTGGCACTGGTGCAACTGCTACTGGAATATTGCATCCGGTTCTGGTGTCCACAATTCAAGAAGGACGCAAATTGGATAAACTGATCAATTGGAGAGGATTCAGTGAAGGGGCACAAGAGTTATAAACAGATTGGAAAATATGCCTTATTGTGAGAGATTCAGGAAGCTCAGTCTGTTTACCTTAACAAAGAGATGACTTGATCACAGTTTATAAGTACCTACATAGGAAACAGAGAGAGACAAGGTAGGTGAGGTAATATCTTTTATTGGACCTACTTCTGTTGGTGAACAGGACAAGCTTTTGAACTTCATAGAGCTCTTCTTCAAGTCTGAGGAAGGTAACCAGAGTGTCTAAGCTAAATACAAGATGTGATAGGTTGTTAAGCATAAGTGATTCACACATGCTGTAGGAGACCGCTTAAAATGAAGTATGCAATTAACACCTCTGCTGTTCCAGAGCAATGGAAGGTTAGCAGGGTGTGTTACAAATTGTCATAATAAGCCATTAAACCAGTGTATTTAAGTCCCTGCTTTTTAGTGTCCTGCAGTTAGGAATTTAAATGCCAGGCTCATCTTTTGAAGATATTATACAGGTTTCCTTTGAGGATGAGGACTGAGAGGTCAGACATGGAGGGATTGCTTTGTGAAAAATGTTTGCCCATAAGTGAATATGGATATGAATATGAACATTAAAATTGATCTTTAAACCTTTTTAAAAATCAATTTCTGCCAAATCTACTTATAAGTGTTTGGTATTGAAGTACATTGTTCAGTATGGAGGAGCTGGTTTTCCTCTTCTGAGCACCAGTCCCTAAAACCTGCCTCCAGGGAAGTATAATGCAATAGAGTAATGAACTAATTATGTTTTTGAAATGAAATGCAAAAATTCCAGCTGAAGGTAAATACGTGCCTTTAGATTTGATACTAACGTTGAAACTCAACTATCATAACATTTCTTTGTTTTTAGGTGTCTTGGCTAAACCAGTTGTTGAGCCACATGTAATGGCAGTTTGGGGGAAGAATGTCACCCTGAAATGCATAATTGAAATAAGTGGAACAATAACACAAATCTCATGGGAGAAGATGCATGGTAAAAGTAAACAGACCATTGCTGTTCATCATCCTAAATATGGGTTTGCTGCTCAAGGAGAATACCAAGGAAGAGTGTCATTTAAGAACAACTCACTTACTGATGCAACCATCACCCTACACAATATAAGCTTCTCTGATTCAGGAGAATATGTATGCAAAGCAGTTACATTCCCGCTAGGAAATGCTGAGTCATCAACGACTGTAACTGTATTGGGTATGTTTGCTTCTTAATTTTATATTTGATTATTTTACCCCCCAAAACCTCCACAAAAAGCTAAACAAACTTCATAGGACTTGGCTATATGGAGACATCGTGTGTGGCAAGCTGGGGTCTGAATCTACAGCACCATATCTTGCCACATAATGATTGGCCGTGTTTACCTTCCTGCTGTGTACTGAAAGTTCAGTAGTGGGGTTTGACAGATGTTTCAAATATTGTTAGCTGGCTCCAGCTTTGTAAGGAAGTGATTGAGTTTCTTAATGCTGTGACTTACAGAAGTATACAACTTATTCTTCTGACTCAAATTTTCTTTAACAATCCTCTTGGCTGACCTAGAAGACACCACAGAGCAGGTGTTGTAATGCAGTATTAGTTGATTCATGATGGTTTTTGGTTGACGTAGCCACATCCACAAGAGGACTACAAGCCTTTTGATTCAAAGTCATTCTTAGTAATTTGGGGATGACTTACATATTTTAAATCAGAAGATCCAGGCACTCTGTCAAATAATCCAA
This sequence comes from Mauremys mutica, assembly GCF_020497125.1. Classification (NCBI taxonomy): domain Eukaryota; kingdom Metazoa; phylum Chordata; order Testudines; family Geoemydidae; genus Mauremys; species Mauremys mutica. The sequence goes on from NW_025423291.1 coordinate 790,366, forward strand.
AAGATGAGACTAGTGCGTGCATTTCTTTTTTAAAAAGTTGCTTGGGTCTTAAGTGCAAGAAGGAGAAGATAAACATTGAGTGATGGATTTAATATACTGGACAGTGCTTGCTGAGTGAAGAGATTCTTTGTTGGGTCACAATAGGCTGAGATGAAATTGTAGCTACTTCAAATGTTTGACAAATATGTGCTAAAATAGTGCAGTTAATTAAAAATAAACGTTCACATTCTAGTATGTTTAAAATAAACTGCACATGAATGGGAAAAATTGCAAGCATTTTTATTTAGAAGCTTTCTTCTCAAATTTTAGAAACAATTCAACTAAAGGCAAAAAACAACAAAACTTGTTCTGAAATTTGGAATAAATAATGTAGCTGTTGACTTAAATGGAAAAATCAATATGTAATTTAAAGGAGCTCTGTTCAGGATGTTTCAGGTGTATTGATCTGATGAGATACTAAATGACTATAGAAAGGCTGTTGATGGTGAAATAAGTAAATGGCTACGTACTGTTTTAAAAAGAAATGTAATGGCTCATTAAAAGATTAGGGAGGGTAGTCCAGCAAATATGAAGTAATTCATTTTTTCCAAAAAATTAGGTATTTAAGATGGTTGAAGTAAAAACTTAACTGGGGCCTTATCTTACTAATCCATATTCTTATGTTTTCTCTTTGATATTAATGCCATTAACAGTGGTTAAAACGAGTTTAGTTTACTTACAAATTAGTAATTGTAGCTAAAACTCTAATGACTAGAGATACATGCATGCTTGACAAAGCCCTGGCTGGGATGATTTAGTTGGGGATTGGTCCTGTTTTGAGTAGGGGATTGGACTAGATACCTCCTGAGGTCCCTTCCAACCCTGATATTCTATGATTCTATGCATGGAAGAAAAAAGTGTAGACAAACCCTCACCAATCTGAGGTGAAATGATGCATTGTTTCCATTCTGTAAGTAATTTTGCTTTTGGCAGTAACAGCATTTTTGTAAAAAAGACCAGCTGTACTTAAGCAAAATAAAAAGATTTGATGATGGAAAAATTCCTGAAAATAGCTGAATAATATATCACTATTAAACATTTTAAGCAATAATGTTAGTTTTAATACACAGGGACATGTTTGGTTTGGCAATGACTATAACATAGCTCCAGAATGAATTTTTTTGAGTTCTTGTCTCCCAGTTACTCTAGCACAGTAAGTCCTAGAACTGCTTCTGTGAAATATGCGCTGCTACTTTCTACAGCTTGGATTCGAAACAACGTTTCTAGTTCCTCAGTTATTTTTCTTCTGTAAAGAATTAATTTAAAAGGCTGAATGAGTAAAGCATTCCATGTTAAGTACGGCACAAAAGAATTGCTTGTCAATTTAGAGCTCTGGGGGTGAGGGGAAGAATGGGGCACCTTGAAAAATAGTTGGATATGAAGCAGTTGTTTGTTGTAAGGACAGAGAAGGGCATGATTGTGGCTTAGATGGTGCATTGTGGAATACCCATGAAACAGATGTTGTGTGGGTAGAAGGTCTCCAGGACTATAGTAACATGACGAACAATATGCAGTTTGAGTTTAGACCTGACACAGGTCATGCTACATTTTGACTTTAACCTGTGGTCAAAGGGGAAGGTTTTTGGGAGGTGTGAACTTGGGAACCTTTGAGTTGAACAGTAAAGTGAGATGTCCTTAAATATTGGTGGAGTTAAAGTATGACCATGTGTTGTCAGACAAAGGAATCTTCTCCAAAGTCCTGTCTTATATCAGGAATCCTACTTCAGTTTCCAAACAGGCTGTGATAAGTGCTTGACTCTCTCAAGTGCTAATTTGTATAGCTGCTGCTCTTAACCTCATGTGTTATAATGAGTTATCAATATTTACCATCCGTTCATCAGTTAGGCAGTGTCTGATCAAGTCTTGATGTATTACTGAGCTCTGTTCCTTCCTCCCCTTGTCTGTGTGGACTGCAGAATAGTCTATTATTGTCTAAGCCTTAACATATAGTGCTTTGTTGCTATTATTTGTTAGGTGAGTTGGTTAAATTGCACTGTAAGCCCCTCAAGCCCCTCTCTCAAGAATTAGCCATTTAAGTGTCTCCCATGCTTTCTTTTCTTCCTCAGGTTTCCTGTAGGCTTCATCTTGAGCAAGATGATTCCTAGCTTCAATTTTGATACTTTCTTGAGGAAACCTCTGCCTCAAAAGTGTTTTGTCTACTTGAAATGTTAGTTGCCTCACTTGAACTGGATTTTACCAAATCATTGAGTTTTGACTTGAGCTGTTTAGTCCTGTTAAGAAAAAAGTGATGTCACAAATCTAGTAGTATTCAATGGATCCGAAAGCTTAAAAGCTGTTAAAACTGTAAGGGATTTTAGAAAATAAGTGATAAGTATAAAAGGAATGCTTTTGTCTTGTAAAAAAGATATATGTGGCCTCTATTTGATCTCAGTGAACCATAAATTCCATATACATTTCGTATATATTTACTGCTTTGAGCCATTCTGTTCATGGTTGTGTTGTCTTGTAGCTTTTCTTCATCTCTTTAATTTCTGTGATGGAAGGTATTGCTGTTAAGATGCAAGCATATGGAAGATAGAGAAAGATGTATTATCAAAGGTGTTCACTTTTTTGGCAATGTGCTCTTTCAGACCCAGAAAGCAACAGGTTCTTCGAGTGATGATCCCTATGTGTATTCCACACATGGGTGCACATGTGTAAATATTTTTTTGTCATTTTTATAGTGTAGTTTAGTATCAAACATCCTCCCTGGTTAAGGGACACAATCCCTTGTCACGCGGGGAGGATGCCAAGGATCCCAGGTTTCAAGAACTGTCTCATGCTCATTTATTTTTCCATTAGCGATAAGTATTCATAGTGCCTCTACTGCCTAATTGAGGCACACATTTCGGTGAAGTGCAGCATCTGTAAGGCCTTCCTACCCAGAACTAGAGTAGCCTATGAGCCCCGTCTCTGCGAGTTCCGTATAGAAGAGGTAATGAGGCCCCTGGTGCACTCAGATCCTGGCCAAGGAGACTGCCTCCATTGATATGTAGTGCCCCTCTGAGCACAAGCCATTGTGTGGACCTGCTGGCACTGAAGCCTAAGGACAATCCCCACCACTAGAATAAGAAAAACTCATGGGCATAATAGCACCCAGTGGACTGCTGAAAAGAGATTAGTTCCCTCCCCTACCTGTACTAGGTCAGGTGAGATGCAGCACTTGGATCCAGTGGAACCAAGGCTGAAGGCCCCCCCGGCTGGAGGGTAAAGCAAAGAAGAAGCAGGATCTGTTGGTACCAGTGGTGACCTCGGTACTGGCACACTTAGAGCATCAGTCTACAAGCATAGCTCTGGATGCTCCATCAGTGCTGCCTCACCAGCGTGCTGACCCAGGTCCCTTTGGAATCTCAATGGGCACCCATGGACTCGGGATGTAGAGACTTGCTTAACACCAGAGGAGATATTCCTGCTGTACCTGCAGTGTCCACTCCTCATGGGCCCGTCCGTTTTTTGGGATGACCCCACACCTGAGGATGAACTGCTGTTCCTGCTGTGGGAGAGGCCCCTTTCCCGTCCATTGGACTGAGCTCTCCGGTACTGACAGTCCTGCCGTTTCTGACAGAACCATTATCCAACTCAGAAGTCTCAGGATGTAGCCCCATCAATATTTCCACTGCTCTGCAGGAGCCCGGACATGCAGCTGAAGCACCCTGATCTGCCTGGCTATGACATTCTCCTCTTCTTCCCCTCCCCCCGCCTCCCAGGAAGCCTGGTACCGCTTCCCCGTGGGCTCTCCCAGATGGATGGTCCCCTCATTCTGACCCTACTGGAGCCCATGGGACCTGTGTACCACAGACATCCAGCGCCATTGCAAGGATCTTTTCGCTCCTGCCAACCAGCTCTGTTGGTATACGACGAGGAAGACGGGTAATCAGTACCACCAGTTCCAAATGGAGCCTCCTTGTCACCAGAGGAGGTGGTCATCCTTTTGCTGCTCTCTCTACCGGATGACCACTGACAGTACCAAGAACTTTTGCAGAGAGTGGCTACCAACTTAAAAATTCCACTGGAGGAATTCCAGAACCCCCAACATAGTCTCCTGGACATCCTTCAGCCACAGAGAGAGTGCATGTGGCCCTTCCTATAAACAAGGCCATGCTGGAACCAGCCCAGCTGGTTTGGCGCACACCAACATTGTGCCCCCACCCCGAAAAGAGCTGAGAGACAGTACTTTATGCTGGCTAGAAGGACCGATTACCTAGTCACGCACCTGTCTTCTAATTCACAGCATGTCAGCACCTGCAGTACAACTTCACCATGTGCAGTAGGCTGGCAGAGCTTAAGTACAAGTGCCCTGCAGATGACAAGGCCCAGCGCTAGGCCTTAGTAAATGAAGGAAAATTAGTGGCAAAGTTGGCCCTCCAGCTGACACTGCATCCCCCTTCTGTGCAAGTGCACAGAATTCATGTCCTGCAGATTTCTTTGCTTCCCCGCAGAAAAATGACTTTCTGACAGGGAAGCAAAGAGAAGCTGCAACAGCAGTCACAAACCACTCCCGTGCTCCGCAGGTACATCATTTCGGGCACCCAGAGCAGCCGGTGGAGAGGTAAATCCCCACAGGGTTGGGGACACTCTATACAGTGGCTCCAACCCTGAGCTGGGATCTGCTGCTAGTCCCGGCTAGGCTGGAGACAGGAGAGGATGGGACTTTCTCTTCCCCTGCATGGAGTGTCTGGAACTGTCTGAGATCCACCCCTAGAAACCTCCCACCGGCTGCCGGAAGCTCAGCATCCTCCCCTGTTTCCTACCCCCATCACTCCTCAACTGTGAGGGGAGAGGTCACTACAAGGAGCTGCTCCCCCATCCGCCCAACCCCCTGTGCATCCAGACCTCCCATACCCAGATACCCCCTTTAAGCCTCACCAGTACACCCAAAACCCCCTAGCTCTCCATACGCAAACCTCACCGTGTTGGACTTTCTCAACCCCTGCATCTGGAGACCCCTGCCTCACAGAGGGGAGATAGGCAGGGTCCCAGGGTGTTTCTGGGGCAAGCCCAGGCCTTGTGCTGTGTCAGGGACAGGTGTAGCCTCACCACTGAGTCAGTGTCTGGAGGGTGGGGGAGCTGCAAGGTGATCTCCTACCTTAATGCAGCCAGTGGCCCATGCTCCCCGCTGCTTTGCGGGATCCTCTGCATTTATTTATTGACAAATAAAACTTGCAGAATTTTAAAATACTGTGTGCAGAATTTTTAATGTTTTGTCACACAGTGCCCTCAGAAGTACCCATTCCTTGGCCACCGGACTCGTGGCTTCACTCTTCTCGTTCCCGAGAGAGGTCCAAAACACCATCAAGGATTTCCATTTAGAATAAGCTGATCTTTTCAGTGATAAAACGAAAAGTGCATTCTCTGGGATCCATGTCACCAACAGTTTTCAGGAGCTCCTTGCCTTTCTCATGAGGCTCACCAAGGGAAATGCTTTTCTGTTCCATCTTTTCTGCCCCAAGCACAGGAAGAGTCTTTCTTAGGGCAGAAGCAGACAGGTTGGACACTCTGCTAACTAATATCTCCTTATCTTCACCACATGAGGTTGTGATGCCTCCCCCAACTTCTCTGACAGACTGTGCCAAGCTGTTTCAAGAGCTAATTGAATGAATTGCCTAAGTCAAGATCTACTTAGAGTAGGCTGAAGAGTCCCATCATAAGCTGTTAGACATTCTACACATAGCAGTCTTCTATCAAACAGCATTGCGAGTAAATGAGACTTTGCTAGATGGTCTTGGAACGTTCCAATAGACCCCAGCGACGATATCAACAACATATATAAATGTGCAGATTAAAATTATTACATTTAGCCAATAACTCAATTTCTGTTTGCATACCCTCTGCCTAATGCCTTGGTTGTCGAGAAATGGGTTTTGGAGTTTATAACCTCAGGCTATTCCAAACATTTAATCTCCATCTCCCCAGCTCACCCTCCTGCCTCGTTCCTTTTCAGGGACCCATCTCATGCGCGTTTGCTGAGACTAGAAGTAATTTCTGTCATATGTAGGGGTTATAGAAGCTGTTTGAGTCCAGCTCAGAAGGAAGGGATTCTGGTCCAAAAAAAACCCCTCTGGATGGAGAGCAATTTATTTCCATCTCCAGCCCTTAAACACCTTTGTGCAAATGCAGAAATTCAGGATGGTGACACTTGCTGGTATTTTCCATTGCTGTATTCTAGGGATTGGTTTTTAGGTTTGATCTTGAGGATGAGAATTTTTGCATCATGATTTACCCCTCCCATGGGATGTTTTCTTTGTTTAATAGTCAACCAGGATCACTTGCAGTATTGTGCTTCCCATCAGTTCCTTCTGCTCGGAGGGTATTCTTGAAGGCCCTGGTAGTAGTAGCTACTACTTCATTGACCTGGGATAGTTGTCTTTCCATTCCTTCATGGTTGTCTGTTCAATGGACACTCTTACAGCAAAGTTGTCTCTATAGTAAAAACAGCTGTGTCCCTTTTCCACAGGTTAGGAGTTGAGCTAAACAAACAAACAAACAAAAATCCACTTTGACCCCACTGCAACTGGATTCATAGGATCTTCTCTGCGTGCCATAAAAGCCAAAGCTTACCATACCAGGTACAGATTTGATACTAACAAACCACACTTATTTGAATTAAGTCCACAGACTGTCAAGAAATTGTCTGGTTAAGATACATGGCAGCTTGTAGCTTTTGTGACGCAGCATGCCAAGTTACATTGTGTCTGCTTGCAAGGATGGCTCAGAACAAGTGCAGTCTAGACAAGATCGTATCTGTCCCTCATTGAGTATTGGGTTGACTCGGGTGGTGGAAGGACCTGTCCAGAGTATGTGCAGGAGGTCCCTTCACCCAACCTCCTGCCATTACTATAACTTCAGATTATTCCTCATGAGGTGCGAAGCACATATAGGGGGGACACTGCTCAGCACAAATGGTGTGCCCAGCACTTGTCTCCATATCAACTTCCTGGAATTAAGAGCAGTCAGGAATGCCTGAATACACCTTACTCCCTTCCTCGGGAACCAGTCTGTCACGGTCATGACAGACAATGTTGCATTGGTAGTATTACATAAACCATGAAGTGAGGGGCAAGATGCTGTGCTGAGCATCCCTTTGTGCTGAAACAGTGAAGTTATGGAACTGGTGTACAATGAAGAACAAGGTCATCTCACCCTTTTACCTTCCAGGTGTACAAAACACCAGAGCCAGCAACCTGAGCAGGCACTTCTCCCAGGTTTGAAGGTGGGAGCGCGACTCTCCAACTCAAGCATATTTTCATAACCTGGTGATTCCTGGAAGCGTGGACCTCTTTGCAACCACTGTGAAAATAGTGTGAAATTCTGCTCTGTATAGGGTGGATGTGGAGAGGAGATCATCAGGTCATAGGGGTGCATTTCCCACCTATTGGACAAAGGGCCTTCTCTCTGCATATGTATCGACATTACTGCCCCTGAAGGTGCTGAACAAGATCAAGCAGGACAAAGCCAGGGTTGTCCTAATTGCACCAACTTGGCCAAGAGATGTTAATTGATTTCAAGTATCAGAGGGGTAGCCGTGTTAGTCTGGTTCTGTAGAAGCAGCAAAGAATCCTGTGGCACCTTATAGACTAACAGACGTTTTGCAGCATGAGCTTTTGTGGGTGAATACCCACTTCTTCGGATGCAAGCAGTGGAAATATCCAGGGGCAGGTGTATATATAAGCAAGCAAGAACAAGAATTGATTTTTCTCACTTTATCCTTTCTCCTTCCAGTTGTTCCCCATTTGTTATCCCACAGTTCTGGGCACTTTTCCACCCAGAGCTTGACTCCTCGATGGTTCTTGGGGAATAGTGAATACTCGACAGAGGTACAACAGATCCTATTAAACAGCAGAAAGATCTGGAGCAGAGCTAGCTACTTTGAAAAGTCGAGATTTCATCACTGGTGTTTTCACTGGCAGTTTTTCCTATCCATTCCCCTCTTTGCTGTTCTTGATAATCTTTTGGAATTAAGGTCAGACCTTAGCTTGAGTTCTGTCAAAGATCTGGTAGTAATCACAACTTTCCCTTTACTGGAGGGGTGCGGGTTCAATATTTGCCTAGCCCACACTGACAGAGTTCATTAAAGCACTGATAAATTTATTTCCACAATAAGCCAATCTATTCTGGTATGAGGCTTGAACTTGGTTCTTAACAGCTTCATGTTCACCTTCATTTGTGCCTTTAGCTACAGTAGTTGTTTTCTATTCCCCTTGCCTATTAAAATAGCATCACTTCTGCAACTTGGCCCGCTCGTTAGGGGCATTAATATTGGAGCCCCTTTACAGTATTAAGGAAAAAGTTTCATGACAGCCTCATCTCAAACTTCTACCTAAACCATTCTTCCATTTCCGCTCAAACCAGGCCATATACCTTCCTCTGTATGTGTGATTCTCCGTCCCCCACTCCATTTCCCAGCCACACCAGTCCAGAGCAGAATCTGCATTCCATACTCTGAATGTCAGAAGGGTGTTAGCTTTGTATCTGGACAGAGCCAGACCATTTAGAAACTCTGACAGTTTCTTTTGTGGCTCGATCAGAAGAATATACACTTTCCACCCAAAAGACTTCAAAATGCATTTCTGGGGATATTCTGAGTTGTTATAAGCTCACTAATGTTCTGTCCCTTTCTAGAGTAATTGCCCACTCAACTAGATCTCGGTCCACATCTATGGCACTGTTGAAAAGTGTGCCAGTCACTAAAATTTGCAAGGTCGTAACTTGATCACCAGTTCAGTTTTTTCCAAACAATATGTCTTGATACAGGCTTCCAGGTCAGATACTGCCATTGCCAGTGCTGTTTTGTCAGCAGTCTTAAATCTGACTCCAAAGCTGCTCCCTCCTATGGATGCTGGTTGGCAGTTGCTTGAAGTGGAGCACCCATCAGGACACCACTTGAGAAAGGAAAAGTGGTTTAATTTTACAGGAACTGAAGTTCTTAGAGACGTCTTGATAGGTGCTCTACTGTTTGCCCTTTTCCCCCTCTACTTTGCAGTCTGTCTTTTGGTGATAGCAAAGGAACTGAGGGCTATTTGCCTGCATGGCTTCCCGTATTCTTGTGACGGGACATGAGGTGGTCTGGAGCCACCTGCGTGTGCTGAACAGGCACAGTTACCAAAAATGTCAAAGATGAACCTGAAGTGGAGTGCCTCAGCTTGGCCTCAGCTAACCCGATCGAACATTTTGAGGGATTTGCAGTCAGTCCTGCCTTCCTCAGGGTGTCCAGGACCGCTTCTACCTTCTCCATGCGCATCTCCCAGTCGGGGCTATATATGATGACGTCGTCAAGATAGGCTGCCATGTACTTTCCATGGGGTCATAACAGTTTGTCCATTAGCCGTTGGAAAGTAGCGGGGGCCCCATGCAACCCAAAGGGGAGAACAGTGTACTGATATAGTCCTTCTGGAGTTGCAAAGGCTGTCTTCTCCTTGTCGGCCTTGGCCAGGGGGATCTGCCAATAGCCCTTGGTAAGGTCGAGGGTAGACATAAACCGTGCCTTTTCCAATCTGTCAATCAGCTCATCTGTCCTGGGTATAGGGTATGCCATCCTATACCCAGGATAGATGCATCAAATCGGGACACCTCATTCAGCTTGCGGAAGTCATTGCAGAACCTCATACTGCTGTCCGGCTTAGGCACTAAAACCACGGGACTGGACTATTGACTATGAGATTCTTCGATGACTCCTAAGGCCAGCATCTTCCTGACCTCTTCCCTAATCTCTTCTCTCTTGGCCTCCGGGATCCGGTATAGCTTGACGTTCACCTTCACTCCAGGCTCTGTGAAGATGTGATGGTGAACCTCAGTAGTCCTGCCTGGCTTTTCTGAGAACACATCCTGTTTGTGTTTGATCAGGTTGATCACTTCTGATCGTTGTTCCGGAGTCAACTCTGGGGATATTCGCACCAGGTCGGGCTGGTTGCTTTTAAGGGATGGTGCCCCCAGCACCACCACCGGAGCTTCTCTATCCTGCCAAGGTTTCAGAAGATTTATATGGTAGATCTGCTCCAGCTTCCGGCGACTCGGCTGTCGGACCTTATAGTCGACTTCTCCTATAACTTCTATTACCTCATATGGCCCCTTCCACCTGGCCAGGAGCTTGCTCTCTGCTGTGGGTATGAGCATCATCACCTGGTCCCCTACCTGGAACTTCCAGGTCATTGCTTGACGATTGTAGTACGTCCGTTGTGCCCCTTGGGCCTTCTCCATGTGTTCGCACACAAGGGGGGCGACTTGGGCTATTCTGTCTTTCATCTGCAGCACATGTTCCACAACGTTTCTCCCCGGATTCGGCTGTTCTTCCCAGTCTTCTTTAGCCAGGTCCAGTATGCCAGCTTGAAGGGGGAGAATCCAGTGGAAGCCTGAGGAACCTCCCATATGGCAAACAGCATGTAAGGCAGCAGGGCGTCCCAGTCTTTCCCGTCACGACTAATCACTTTCCGTAACATGTTTTTCAACGTCCTATTAAAATGTTTGACAAGGCCATCGGTCTGGGGATGGTAGACCGATGTTCTAAGGGTCCGTATGTGGAGCATTGTACACAGGCTTTCATCAGCTTAGACACAAAGGGGGTCTCTTGGTCCATCAGGATCTCCTTCGGTATTCCTACTTTGGAAAAAATCTGGACTAATTCTTTGGCTATGGTCTTGGACATGGTATTCCGTAGGGGTACGGCCTCGGGGTAACGGGTGGCAAAATCTAGTACTACCAGAATGTACTGATGACCCTGGGCTGACTTCTCCAATGGCCTTACTATGTCCATAGCTATTCGCTCAAATGGAACCTCGATAATTGGCAGAGGTACCAGAAGGGCCCTTAAGTATGGTCGGGGCCCATGTATTTGGCATTCCGGACAGGAGGTACAATATTACCGGACTGCCGCATAAATGCCAGGCCAAAAAAACCTCTGTAGAATCTGATCAAGGGTCTTATCTACCCCTAGATGGGCCCCAAACAGATGACTGTGGGCCAGATCCATTACGGCCCTCTGATGCTTCCGGGGGACCAAGAGTTGTTCTATGACTTGCTCTTGGACCTGGACTACTCTATATAGCAGATCTTTCTTAATCATGTAATATGGCCCTAGGCCCTTAACGCCCCTCCACAGGGACCCCATTTACCTCGACTACTTCTTTATGAATATTGTGGTATATGGGATCATTGGCCTGATCCTGACCAAAATTCCCATGTGCGGTCCCCATTTGTCCAAATTCGGGGGGGGGGGGGAGGTGCTACCTCCGTCTCCCCCTCGGGAAAAGCCCCTGGGGAACCAGGTCCAACGATAGGGTTGTTGATGGCCGACCCAGTCCCACTGTCAGTTGAGCCCCTTCTTTCCCCTTCCAGTGTGGACTTCTGGTACTGGGTCAGGATCCTCATCCCCGTCCTTTTATCCGCCCTCCGTTCCCTCCGAGTCTTCCTGGACTTCCCCGGCAGGGAGAACAAATTCTGGCTAAACTCATGGACGGCTGGGGGAGGATCACCTATCTGGGCCACACCGTGGGTCTCAGGGTCATTATTTTCTTCTACTTCGTCCCCGGGGAGTAGGCCATTAAACTCCGGGAAGTCTCGTGTTGCAGCGCAGGCGTGCGTGGACAGAGCTCGACCATCAATATGATTGAAAGCAAAGTCATTTTATTTCTCTCCAGCATACATCTTTATACACTTAAAGCAAGCAATCAAGCAATTGCTAATTGGTTAATAAGGTACAGACAAGCACAGCTGTAACTTCATTGGCTATTTAACATCCTGGCCAACCCTCTAATTTATTATCCTGTTATCGCCTCCCAGCAGATAAGAACGAGCCTCATCCTTGAGACTTGCATGTCAGTTTCCCACACTCTTATGCAAAACAATCCGACACTTCCCCCCTTTTCTCATAATAAAAAAAAAGGAAGGCACAGCAAAACATTTTCAACTTATAGCATCACATTACTACAATCTATTACACAGCAAAACTAAAAGCAAATCTAAACACCAGCTGCCTAACTAAACCGTAACAATATCTTCCGCAATGCCCTATTTTTACCTAAACATCCCTCCTCCAGGTAACGCAAGTGGCCCAAGGGGCCAGGAGGGTTCTGCCAATGTGCAAACACCCACAAAGCAGGTTTCCAATAAGGGCTTCCACTGCAGCAACATGGGGCAGCAAGCAGAAGGCCATTGTATTTATGGCACTCTGCGCCAAAATCAGCCAAGGCCGGACCCACTTCGCCGGAATCCACCTGGCTTACTGTCTTCCTATTTCCCATGCACCGTATCTGATCCAGTTAGGCCACCTGGCCTTTGCCTCGCTCTGGCAGTTCCCTACTTTCTCATAACAACATTATCTCATCCCTCTGTTCTCGTAATCACGCAGCTGTAATTTTCCACAAAGGCAGCATAGGGAAATTCTCCCCTCTATTCCAAAAACACATAAAAAAATAACAATAACCAATTAAACAAAACAAAACTAAAAGCCAAATAATACTTCCTCAATCTATAAGGCTTATCCATAACCATGCAATTCATAAATAATTACATGGTACATTAAATGCTATACAGCTAACACCAATTTTCTTTAATATCTAAAAAACAAAAACAAAACTACCCCTACTGGGCAATTAATCATTGCTTAAAATATACCAAAACCCTATATAGCTAGCAGGCAAAACAAAAAAATTACTTCATCAGGTAAATCATTTACATTAATACAATTGCTTCCTAGCTTACTCCTAAAATTCAAAGCTAATCACAGCTTAAAATTTCTTACTATTAGCTTCTAATTTTTAACACTAAAAAAAAAAAAAAACATCACCACTTATATGCCCTTAGCCTAATACAATTACAATTACATAGCACAATATACAATCTTCAACTAATGCAACAAAATATTCATGGCCAAACAATTGCAAACTAATTTCTTGCCTAAATTTATTTACAAACATTTCAAAACACCAAAAACTTTTCTCTAAGCATTTTTACAAAATTCAACCTTTATTCCCTCTGGCAACCATAAAATTAAACTTTTAGTCTCGCTACGCCCTCAAGAGTTTTTCAGCCAGCTTTCCAAGCCTTATCTGTTGCCTGTCCGCTTGGGCCCGATCCTGTTTTCCTTTCCAAATACGCTGTCTATTATAATATAGGCCACATCTAATATCAAGCAGTCTACAACGGCCAATAATCAGCACATAACACAAAATTAACAAAAAGTCTAAATAAACTAACAAAGGCACGTTACATAAAAATTCTTAGGATCACATAAATTCAAAGCCATTCTCCCAAATTACCTAAATTTATGCCTAAATAACACACAACTCCCCCCTTGAGAATACTCAACAAACCCTTTGGCTGAGTTTTCTCAAACTTAAAAAACAAAAAACAATTAAACTCTAAAAAGCTGGGGCAATTAATTCCACAATCATCCTCCCCATGAACCCGGCAGGGTTCGGTATGTAAAAGCCCTCACCCCCCAACGCAACCGGTTTACATGCTGGGGAGGGGCACTGCAAATATTTACACTTTTACTTAAACAGTGTCTAAATATATTTTTACAACTCCAGATCAAATGGTACTCCTAATATATTTGTAAGGGCAGTGGGCTATCCTGGTGCTCAAAATCACTCCGAATGGCCATCAGCTGGCCATTCAAAACTTCAAACATACTAGCTCCCACGGCAATGCTTTCTCAGCCTCAATAAAAAAAGGACATATCATTTACAATCCAATTAGGGTGGGCTATACATACTGAAGGATTTATCCAAAACACAGGGCGCAGCCTGTAGAATAAACCCCGAAATTCAATTAATACCACAATTCCAAACATAAGTCCCACAAATTTCGTCCTGCCAGTGTGTAATTCTTTGTTTCTTCACCAGGGTCAGTTCTCAATGTCTTTTTAATCAGAAATTTCTGAACTTTGGCAACATCAACAACATAAGTGTTTTTCCTTGTTTTCCACCACCGGCATGGTTCAGCTTCTACGGGGGAAATTTACCAGGACATCATCCCGTAGTAATTTTGCTTCTTTCAAAAAACAACAAAAAAAAATTCCAATAACACAGTGGGGGCTGCCAAGGGACACCTTGTCCCTTTTTCATGCTGTCCAAAAACACAATAGGACTAAAAAATTACATAGGGCAATCATTAGTAAAAAAATTCTTCTGATATAAAGGGGTCTTTCTGCAGTAAAAATCATGGGTCCAAGCAGTCAGTCTTTTTTGTAGCATTTCTTTACCCATAAGAAAAAAAAATCTAACACATTCCGGTAATGCCAGGCCGAGTTTTGCAGCTCTCATTAACTTTTTTGGGCCCAGTCACGCTCTCTTTAGTCTGGGCTGTTCGCCAAGTCTTATCTTTAGCTTGCTTAGTTAACTCATGCTGTTCCTTTTCCTTCCCTGCTTGGCTTCTTTTAATCTGTGAATCCTGTGTCAGCTATTGCTGCTCATACCGGAGAAGCACAATGGTTTTCCCGGCACTGTCCCAGGCTCAAACCAGCCAGCGTAGGATGCCTTCTCCGGGCTTCTGTAGGTCCGAACGACCTCCGGGGCCACGGCACAAGCCTCTACCTGCGCCGTGCACTCCAACGTCTTCCCGTCCAGGGCTCGCTTCCAGCGGAGCACCTCCTCGTCCTGTGCCCGAAGGCCGGTCAGGAGGAGCCTCCACAACTCCCCCTCTCTTCTTAATAAGTGAATCAGTGCAGCAGGGAAGATCTTTTCCCTTTGTCGGTTCATAATGTGCAAATAAAACTTCTATATTATCTTTTCTTCAGCTGATACAGCGGTACTCATATCTGAGCTTGGGTGCGCCTCTCTTTTCGGACGCTTGCCCCTGAGCTCAGGCGCGCGTCTCTGTTGGACGCCCGGGGGCTTCTCCGGCACTCTCCCCTGCGGCTCCCAGCCGCTCACCGCGTCTCTGTTGGACGCCCGGGGGCTTCTCCGGCACTCTCCCCTGTGGCTCCCAGCCGCCCGCCTCTGGGCTCAGGCTCCTGGCCGTTCGCCTCTGGGCTCAGGCTCCCGACACTATCATCACTCGATACGAATCACGTCGGAATCCGGGGGCTTCTCAAGCACTCCCCGCCGCGGCTCCCAGCCACCCGCCTCTGGGCTAAGGCTCCTGGCCGTTCGCCTCTGGGCTCAAGCTCCCGACACTATCATCACTCGATACGAGTCACGTCGGATAAGCACTCCCCGCCTCTGGGCTCAGGCTCCTGGCCGTTCGCCTCTGGGCTCAAGCTCCCGACACTATCATCACTCGATACGAGTCACGTCAGATAAGCACTCCCCGCCTCTGGGCTCAGGCTCCTGGCCGTTCGCCTCTGGGCTTCTCCGCCTGGGTCAGGCCACCGACACTTTCATTCGATACGAATCACGTCGGGGTCACCATTTGTTGCAAATAAAACTTCTATATTATCTTTTCTTCAGCTGATACAGCGGTACTCACGTTAGCTGCTCTGCCCTTATCCACCGCGGCTTATAGCCGCTCTCCTCAGGGCTCAGGTGCATCTCTCTTTTCGGACGCTCGCGGGCTTCTCCGGCACTCCCCGCCGCAGCTCCTCCCCGCCTCTGGGCTCAGGCTCCCAGCCACTCGCCTCTGGGCTCAGGCTCCCGACACTATCATCATTCGATACGAATCACGTCGGGGTCCGGGGGCTTCCCAAGCACTCCCCGCCGCGGCTCCCAGCCGCCCGCCTCTGGGCTCAGGCTCCTGGCCGTTCGCCTCTGGGCTCAGGCTCCCGACACTATCATCACTCGATACGAGTCACGTCGGATAAGCACTCCCCGCCTCTGGGCTCAGGCTCCTGGCCGTTCGCCTCTGGGCTTCTCCACCTGGGTCAGGCCACCGACACTTTCATTCGATACGAATCACGTCGGGGTCACCATTTGTTGCAGCGCAGGCGTGCGTGGACAGAGCTCGACCATCAATATGATTGAAAGCAAAGTCATTTTATTTCTCTCCAGCATACATCTTTATACACTTAAAGCAAGCAATCAAGCAATTGCTAATTGGTTAATAAGGTACAGACAAGCACAGCTGTAACTTCATTGGCTATTTAACATCCTGGCCAACCCTCTAATTTATTATCCTGTTATCGCCTCCCAGCAGATAAGAACGAGCCTCATCCTTGAGACTTGCATGTCAGTTTCCCACACTCTTATGCAAAACAATCCGACAGTCTCGTCTGATAAGGACAGGGTAGGGGAGTTTTGGAACTACTCCCACTGTCAACTTAGTGGGGTTTCTGAGAACTTCTATTCTTATGGGGATGTTTGGATAATAGTTGACATCCCCATGCACACAGGATATTCCCGAGCGTTTGGCCAGAGATAATTGGCCCGGCCTGACCAGCTTCCCCGAGACTAACGTGATTGCACTTCCCAAGTCTATTAATGCTGTGGTCTCTATACCATTCACTTTAATGGGCCTAGTGTATCTGAGGGACCATCGCAACCCCAACCAGACTTATTAGATCACATGGTCCCCCTATATCTCCCAGTTCACATTGCATAGGCTTTCCTAGATTTGGGCATTGGGCAGCGATATGCCCCAACTCGCCACAGGCATAACATTGGTACCCCACTCGGGACAGCCCCCTATTTTTCGGGCTACTGGGATTTATCCTGAGTCTTTCTCCCCCAGTCCTCCAGTCTCTCCAGGACTGCCGTCTGCTCTTCCCATTGTCCGGCCTAGCGCTAGGGCAAACCGGAGCCTCGGCACAGAGACTCGGCACAGAGACTGGCGCCTTCCTTCCCCGGTGGTCCGAGAAAGTTCTTGGGCTGCTAAGTGTATCTCTACGAGAGCAACTAGTTCATCATTAGAGGAGGGATCATTTTGGTGGACCCACCCTCGTATGTCCAGTGGCAACCCCCTCATGTAGCTGTCCAATACCAGGATTTCCACTACTTTCTCCGGCCCATGGGTCTCGGGGCAGAGCCACTTCTGGGCGAGGTGGATCAAGTCAAACAGCTGGG
The DNA here is from genome assembly GCF_020497125.1 of Mauremys mutica. Classification (NCBI taxonomy): domain Eukaryota; kingdom Metazoa; phylum Chordata; order Testudines; family Geoemydidae; genus Mauremys; species Mauremys mutica. The sequence continues at coordinate 807,336 of NW_025423291.1, forward strand.
ACCTTGGTGCTTTGTCATCCGGGTACTTCCACTCGTGGAAGCACTGGGTCCTTATGGCCGGCGTCACGCCTGACCTTGCCAAGATTTCCGACTTCAGCTGGGGGTAATCCATAGCTGCTTCTCTGGTCATGTCAAAGTAGGCCTTCTGGGCCTCCCCCCACAGGAATGGAGCCAGGAGGCCTGCCCACTGGTCTTGGGGCCAGGCCTCCCGCAGTGCCATCCTCTTGAATGCAAGGAGATATGCCTCTACATCGTCGTCTGTTGTCATCTTCTGTAAATAGTTACTCGCCCGTAGCAGCTGGGTCCCCTGGACCCCGTGCATCAGTGTGGTCAGGGCTTTCAACTGGGTCACTACTTCATTCAGGGTGGCTCGATCTTGGCCTGCCTGGTTCATCAGCAACTGGTTTGTCTCTTGTTGGACACGTACTGACTCTTGCTGGGCCGCCACCTGTACTCTGGTAGCCTCTTGCTGGGCCGCAGTGGCCTGTATCAACGCCTTCACTACGTCCTCCATTTTTTTTTTTTTTGTGATTTACCTTGCCCTGAGATGGCTTGCCACAGAGCCTCACTCACTATGACATCCCACCCCTGACACCAGGTGTGGCAAAGTACTTGCTTCTCCTCAGCAGACCTTTTTTGCCTTGGAGACACAGACTTTGGCAAAGCAAAGTCCTTCCAGGTAGCACAGGGCCTGGCTGATCCCTCCCTCAATCAGTCCCTTGTGCTGGGTTTCTCCCCTTCTGGGGACAGAGTGTACTCTCCCTTGCTGGAAGGGTTCAGAGCCTTGCTGCACCTAACTTGCTGGCAGCTTCTCTCACTCTCCCCCCTGCTTCTATGCCAGGGAGGGTTTAAAAAGGTCTCCAGCAGTTGGGGCCAGCTGAACCTAATTAGTTCCCTGGTAACCCCTTTTCCAGCTGAACCTTATTTCCCCGTGGTTCTCTCTCCTCAGTGGATAGGGAGAGGCCTTTTAACCCCGCTGGGACTAATTACTACCCCTCCCTTCATGCATCCGATGAAGTGGGTATTCACCCACGAAAGCTCATGCTCCCAAACGTCTGTTAGCCTATAAGGTGCCACAAGACTCTCTGCTGCTTTTACCCCTCCCTTTGTAACCATTTGTCTTGGTTTGCCTCTCTCTCTCTCTCTCTCTCTCTCTCTCTCTCTGTATATATATATATGAAAAATGAAGAGAAGTGAAAAGAATGTTGTATGGCCAGAGCATAATGCTGTAAGTCACACTATTAACTACCAAAGAAAGGCTGAAGGACATAACGAGGTGTGATTTGTTTAACAGCTTGTGGAGCAAGAATCTTTAGTACTACTTTCTCTTTAACCACAAACAAACAAAACCTGAACAAACAAACTAACCCAAAAGAAAAACAAAAAAAACCCCACCCTGGTATCTATGAAACTAGTTAGGTGATAGCACTTGAAGTAAACAACAAAGAAGATTTGGGTTCTAACCACACTGGAGATGTGTAGTTGTAAATAAGTGCATCATGCATTTCTATGGTATTTATAAGAAACCTGAGTACATGTAAATTAAACTACAGAATTGCTTAAGTAAATGTGTAAAATATAGTGTCTCTTCCTGGTTAGTAAAACCAATCCCACCAAATGTAGCCTAAAGGCTGTATTTAGTTGCACTTCACATGTTCTAATGGTTACCAACAAATGAGCATCAACCTTACCTTGGGGGTGGGGGAGAAATAAAGTACAGATACAAAGCTAGATTAAAATAAATGATTTAAAACAAGATTTCTTGCTTGCTGATTAAAATTTGACTTCTATCACTGATTTTAAATCAGTCCATCCTGACAATGTGCAGCACAGGGATGTCAGAGCTGTCAATTGTCCTGATTACTTTTAAATATCCATTGTGTCATCAACTTTACCGGCTGATTAACAAATCTGTCTTGAAAATGAGTTAGTAACTGTAAGCTATTGGGGATAAAATCATAGAATCATAGAATATCAGGGTTGGAAGGGACCTCAGGAGGTATCTAGTCCAGCTCCCTGGTCAAAGCAGGACCAATTCCCAACTAAATCATCCCAGCCAGGGCTTTGTCAAGGCTGACCTTAAAAACCTCTAAGGAAGGAGATTCCACCACCTCCCTAGGTAACCCATTCCAGTACTTCACCACCCTCCTAGTGAAAATGTTTTTCCTAATATCCAACCTAAACCTCCCCCACTGCAACTTGAGACCATTACTCCTTGTTCTGTCATCTGGTACCACTGAGAACAGTCTAGATCCATCCTCTTTGGAACCCCCTTTCAGGTTGTTGAAAGCAGCTATCAAATCCCCCCTCATTCTTCTCTTCTGCAGACTAAACAATCCCAGTTCCCTCAGCCTCTCCTCATGAGTCATATGCTCCAGCCCCCCAATCATTTTTGTTGCCCTCTCCTGGACTCTTTCCAATTTTTCCACATCCTTCTTGTAGTGTGGGGCCCAAAACTGGACACAGTACTCCAGATGAGGCCTCACCAATGTCAAATAGAGGAGAATGATCACGTCCCTTGATCTGCTGGCAGTGCCCCTACTTATACAGCCCAAAATGCCGTTAGCCTTCTTGGCAACAAGGGCACACTGTTGACTCATATCCAGCTTCCCGTCCACTGTAACCCCTAGGTCCTTTTCTGCAGAACTGCTTCCTAGCCATTCAGTCCCTAGTCTGTAACAGCGAATGGGATTCTTTCGTCCTAAGTGCAGGACTCTGCACTTGTCCTTTTATATACAGAAATTGAAGGGAGGTTAATGCAACTTTTCTGCCTTGACTGAAAACATACTTTTTTTTATTTCAATAGTTGAACCCATTGTGAGCCTAACAAAGGGACCAACCTCTTTAATAGATGGTGAAAATAAAAAAATAGCAGCCATTTGTACAGCAGCCACTGGAAAACCTGGTGCAGATATTGAGTGGGAAGGAGGTTTGGGAGAAGTGGAATCCATTTCTACTTTATTTCCAAATGAAACCGTGACAGTTGTCGCTCGGTACAAACTCATACCGACCAAATTTGCCAGAGGAAGACACATAACTTGTGTTGTGAGGCATCCGGCTTTGGAAAAGGAGCTGAGATATCCTTACATGTTGGACATACTATGTAAGTATACAACAAGTTAACTGTTGCTTTTACAGAGCTAGGGAGAGGTGAAGTGAGTTAACTAAGGACTTGCAGCAGGTCACTGGCCGAGCTGGGAGTAGAGCCCAGGACTCCTGAGACCCAGTCAGTTTCCCCTACTTGCTGAGACACATTCCCACTTACCTTTTTATTAGCTTGGTTTAATTACCCATTCAGATTCCTCCTATGTTTCTTCATGGACCCTTATTATTTTTAACAAATGTGACTAATACTCAGATGTTGAAGCTGAAAATTCAATTCCTCCCCTTAAGCTTTACAGGGACTGGTGGTTGCCATTTCTTTCACACTTGGAATAATGCAAGTCATGATGTCGCCAAAGAACTTCAGTGATAAAAATGTTATGGGGTAACTGCGCTTAACCAGATCACTCACTACACTACTGAGAGTGTTGGAGAGAGTGGGGATCATTTGAGAATCCCTCCACTTGGACGTTTATTTTCTCTCTTAATATAGATTTTTTTTTGGTTTGTTAAACTTGATGTCCCTAAAAGAAACAAGTGACAGAAGATGATAAATTACCAAGCCCCGCCCCTTATTTGACCCTGAGGTCTACCTTGTAATAATAATCTTTATAATTTCATAACTGCACCTTCCATCTCAGCTGTAGAAATGTGCAGAGCTTTCATGGGTTAGTAATGTTGGGGGAGGATAGCTCAGTGGTTTGACCATTGGCTTGCTAAATCCAGGGTTGTGAGTTCAGTTCTTAAAGGGGCCACTTAGGGATCTGGGGCAAAAATCAGTACATGGTCTTGCTAGTGAAGGCAGGGTGCTGGACTCAATGACCTTTCAAGGTCCTTTCCAGTTCTAGGAGACAAGTGTATCTCCAATTATAAAATGCTTGTGTCTTTATTGCAGCAAATAAGTTTCTGTGTATGACCAGGTTGTTTTGGATCCTACATCCTGCATCCGACGAAGTGGGTATTCACCCACGAAAGCTCATGCTCCAAAACATGTTAGTCTATAAGGTGCCACAGGACTCTTTGCTGCTTTTACAGATCCAGACTAACACGGCTACCCCTCTGATACTTGACATCTTTACTATTGTTAGCATATCTCAAGGAAGAAGTGTGGCACATGTACTACTTCAATTTCAGTTCATTAACAAATACAACAATAAAAGACCTCTTTCTAGCCCTTTGCTGGTGAACTTCTGGCTACTTGAAAAACTCTGTCTTGATGGTCAGAGATTAAAGCCCTAACAAATGTAGGGCTTGTTTACAATGCCTTGCTGTTTGGATTATCAGTGTATATCACTGCTCACCAAGTGCTGAGCTGCAGCTGCCTCATGTGGATACTGGTGGGTGTGAACGCAGGGGTTCTTAAAACAGGACTACATTCATGTGAATTTCGGAACCTCTTCGTTCACACCCACGGCATCCACACAGGGAGCTGAAGTACAGCATATGGCGTGCAGTCCTTTTCACTCTCCCATAGTGCAAACTGCAGTTTGAAGACATGGCCTTAACATATCTCCCTAGATTGACCACTAATAATGCGGTGCTCTGATGGCCTGCTGACTTTAACAAGAGTTGCCCCCAAAATAAATTCCAGTCAGTTTCTCCCCTTTGAAGAGTAACTTGTAACTTGCCATAAAGAAGTTGAATTTCTTAAAACTTTATATTGTATTCTATGTTGATCGTTTCGATGTGCTGTTACAAACTTCAGTCCACGTAACCCAAAATAGATGCCTAACGTTGGGCTATCAAATATATGACCAGAATTTTCAAAAGTCCAGAAAAATTTGGGTTCCTAAGGATTCAAAATGTTAGCTTTAGGCATCAGTTTTCAAACACAAACTATAACACACTATTGGGTGTGCAGGAGAGGGGGAAAAGGAAGTGTAGGATGTAGATCTCAGAATAGAAAATATTGATGGGTTAGAGTAACTTAATTACTACTTCAGAAAAGCAACTGAGTGGTAAAAATATTTTAAAGATACTTTCGCTCTTTACTGAACATCAGGTCCCTTGCTGTAATCTGCTCTATCAAAAAATTAAATATTTACCATCAGTTACTAGTTGGTGGCATAAACACATGACCAAAAGAGAATGTTCAGTAAATTTAAACAACCGTTTCTTTTTATGGTAACCACTGGCAATCGATTTGGTTTATTAGGGATGGGAATGATGTTGAGACTTTAGTATAATTATTGATTTTTTTGCCTTCAGTCATCTTGGGGAAATACCATAATAAATAAACTTACGGTCTGAGAATGCCATTGATAGTAAAATTGTTAACATGGAATCAAGAAACATTTGAAATGGTATTAAAAGACTAAAATTATGACCTATTCCAAGTAATACACAACCTCCTTTAACATAGCCTTACAGTATCCTATCAAGTAAACCCACTATTAACAACTTGGAAGAATTGTAAAGAATATTTTTAAAAGACAAGTATGTTCTATTCAATCAATGAACTTTTGACAATTTTAGAACAGTCTGTATTGAAGGATTGGCTGGTTTTAATGTCTGTGATTGAATTTGGAAAGAACTTTAGACTGTTACACATTTTTTCCCCAGTATTAGTTAGAAACGAAGAAACGTTAACACCTTCCAAAACAAATTATAAAAAGATACGGGACTTCATACTCACGAGAACTTGCCTAGTGGTCTTTAAAATTGTGTTGAGCATGAATAGAGAAGCAGTTCTGCTTAGTGCTTTGTTTCAACGTATACTAACAGTCTTCAACTGAGTTCAGAATCTCTGCACCTGAACCGAGTAGAGTATTGTACCAGAGTGGTCATAAATAAAATGTAAGAATAAGAAGCCAGTTGTGAGAACTGTTAATACTCCATCCAGGCCCTGGGCCCTGATACGCGAATAAGGAAGGACGTTATCATAAGGTGGTTTTTTATGTGTAAATATAAACTGCAGATTAACAGACTATTAAGGCAGTCCTGTTGAGGAAGACTACCAGTTTTTAAACTGCTACTCCCTACATGTTGTTTGCATTTGTGCGCAGTCTGGAGAGAAAAAAGCTGCATCCTTACATTATTGATGACAATAGCTGAAGAGAGACCGGCCTAACAGGAAATTGCCAGTCTCTATAATGTAACCTTTCTGGCCTAGCCCAGTAGCAATAATCAATATCCATAATATGCCTCAAACATAAATTAATAGTAACGCTAAACTATATAAGAGTTGGGAAGATGTAGCTCCAGGGGGAAAAGAGAGAGAGAGATTTCAAGCCCTGCTCTCCTTTTCAACCTTCGGGCCACCTGCATTTGGAGGAAGTAGTTGAGCCTGCTGTCCTGGACTGAGCACAACTATCCTACTCTGAATTCTGACCTCATATTACTTAAGTTGCTATACCTTTACTTTTCACTGTAGCAGACCCTTTCAATTGGCGTGTCAATTATATTTCAATGTTTACATTGTGTTGTAGAATACTGTGAATTTGCCTCAAGCATCCCAGTTGAAGCCTTCCAATAAATGTGTATTTAAAACAGTCAGACATTTTCTACAGCTGGGTTAGTGTGAGATTCTGTGGGCGAGACTGAGGGGTTGAAAGAAGTTGGGAAGATGGGATTCAGATTGGGAGCCATGATCACTATTCATTGCTTTTTGAGTCCTTTGAAAAGAAATAAAACAAAATTAAATGCAGAATACGCTAAAGTTCCTTGTTGGTTTGACTAGCACTATTAACATAGTGTGACAAAGCTCCTCCTCTACCTTGGTGGGTCCTGCGCTTATTGGCTGATTTGCTCACCTCAGTGATCTTCCCCACAGTCTGGGTCAACTCCTCCTGTGTCTGATCAGGAGTTGGGAGGTTTGGGGGGAACCCGGGCCCACCCTCTACTCCGGGTTCCAGCCCAGGGCCCTGTGGATTGCAGTTGTCTATAGTGCCTCCTGTAACAGCTACAACTCCCTGGGCTACTTCCCCATGGTCTCCTCCAAACACCTTCTTTATCCTCACCACAGGACCTTCCTCCTGGTGTCTGATAATGCTTGTACTTCTCAGTCCTCCGGCAGCTCACCCTCATCCTCTCACTCTCAGCTCCTTGTGCCTCTTGCTCCCAGCTCCTCACACGCACACCACAAACTGAAGTGAGCTCCTTTTTAAACCCAGGTGCTCTGATTAGCCTGCCTTGATTGATTCTAGCAGCTTCTTGATTGGCTGCAGGTGTTCTCATCAGCCTGTCTGCCTTGTTTCCAGAAAGCTCCTGATTGTTCTGGAACCTTCCCTGTTACCTTACCCAGGGAAAAGACACCTACTTAACCTGGGGCTAATATATCTGCCTTCTATCACTCTCCTGTAGCCCTCTGGCCTGATCCTGTCACAGTAGGCACAGTGCAGATACCTACTACAGTATAAATCATTAGCCAGAAGTTACTCATGTCGTATGTGCAATTCATGATTTACCACCGTGTAATATGATTTTTTTTAATTCACAGAATTTGGTATATTTGAACTATTGAAGTTAGCACTACATTATGCTAAAAATTGACATTGTTGACGTAAAGACAAACTAAAAACATATGGGGCCCACTGATTTGTTTTATGTTAAGCCTCCGATGCCAACTACCCATGTATATGTGTAATTTACTAAGATTTCCAGGTAGGACTACCATTGCTCGTTGGAGATTAAGCACTGCCATACTGTTAGTTAAATACAACATGTAGACATATCATTCTAAGCAATGCATCTCCTTTTTAGTAATGTACTTTGAATACTGGAATGTGAAATGACTCATATTTTATAGATGCCCCTGAAGTTTCAATAACTGGGTATGATGGAAACTGGTTCATTGGAAGAGAGCGTGTTCAGCTCCGGTGTAATGCTAACGCAAATCCACCACCCACGGACTTTACATGGATCAGGTGAGTGTTCATGAAAACGAAAGATGAATTTTTCCATTTAAATACACAATCAGTATTTTAATAAAGAAGAGTTTTGAAGGGTGTTACTGGCTTATGACATAGTGGAAACAAGGCCCTTTGACTGCTGCTAACTTGTCTGGTTTCAGTACATGACTAATGCACATTCTGTGTAGTTAGAAATGACTGCTGTTGAAATATGTCCCATACTGATGCATCAGACATATGGATTGAGACATGTGGATGTTGTAAAGAAAAATATTGGCCTTATATAGCTGATGGCTCCTAAGGAGCAGTAGCAGTTGGGGTGGGAAAGCACAAGTGAAGAATGATTGTTACTCTGAAGTCTGAGCAGTTACCAATGCTTTAGGTTGAAGCCCCTTATTTTTATAAATGGAATAACTTCTTTGACAGGTGATTGTGATATTGAGTTTCTTGGGCTTAGTGTAAGACATTGCAAAGACCTGTTGTTCAGCCTCCCTCCTCCGTGTGAGCTGGGGACGTGTGTAAAGCAAAGACGCAAAAAACCTGGATATTATTTGAAGAAAATTATGTAAAATTGATATTACATTGAAAATGGGGATGGAAAACACTTGAAGTCTCATTTCAGTCATCAAATTTACCATGCCCTAATGAAGAGTAAGCCACTGTATCTGCCTCCAAATAAGCTGCATGAGATGGCTCCCCTCATGACTCAAAACTTAAGTCAACCCGTGCTGAGGTCTGGTATCTCTGTATGGCTTCCTGTTGTGTGATAAAAGCAGTTTTTCGTGACTCCAATATGAATTGGATGCCTTTACTGAGAGTCCTGCTGCTGCCATCTGTAGTCTTGCATGTTAAGTACGTTCCCCTGGAGGGAGCCACTTCCGGAGCAAATATATGGCCCCAAAAGGTAACTTCCTTTACTTCAACTTCACTTGGTCGGTCTGTCTGAAACAAAGAAAAGAACTTGTGTGAGTGTTTAAGTGTATGTAATGCACAGTAATAGTGCTATGAAATCACTGATAGTAATAGTGCTATAAGAAGCATTAAAGATCAGCTGTGGTACCACCTTGTAGCCTCAAGTTACTTCCTGGATCAGTTAGAAGAAAAAAGACTAATAGTTTTAGCTTTGTCTACACTGGAACTTCATTGGCAAAACTTTTGTCGTTTAGCAGTGTTGCGCACGCGCACACACACACACACACACACCAAACAGCAGAAGTTTTACCGATGAAAAGTGCCAGTGTGAACAGTGCTTTGTCGGCAGGAGTCGCTCATTGCACGACTTTTAGCGGCATGGCTGTAGTGGCACAGGAATGTCGCTAAAAGCTGTGTGGTGTAGACAAAGCTTTTAAAAATTGTATTTGAAATGCGGGGTTAATAATAAACATACAACCAAAGTTTCTTGAATGGAACCTCCTAAACGGAGAACAAAACATGCTATCCAAGTATTACATTAAAATTAAGAAACAAATGAAGTAGTCTCAATTGGATCACATTTAAACCAATTGGATTAAAAGAAATCCCCTCCTATCCTCTCCAACATGTTATGGTGCAGGTTAAAATTAGTTAGGACAAATAACTAATCTAGTTTTAAAAGATATGTTAACCTTCTCAGTAAAGGGGCTTTCATAACACTTAAACCAATTCCCAGATTTAATTTCATTCCTCATGTGGTATAGACAAGTCTAACATGGTTTGTAAAAGAACTTAATTTCAAGAAATTGTAGATGAACTTGTATACAAATTTCTTGCAATAAACTCTTTGGCAGAAACTTAATCATGAGAAGAATGCCGACTTTAAAAAGTTGAGGTTGCAATTTATTGGCAGGATACTGGGCTACAGTGCAAAGGGTCAGACCACTGTTATGCAAGGCTGGAGAGCTGGGTCACGTGTGGGGTATTGTACTTGCTTCTGAAAAATGTAGTGGCATTTGGGGAAGGCAAAGTTAGAATCTCATCTGTACCTCTTTGTCCCAGAAAAAACAAATTCAGTTGAAGTTGATTTCAAATCCAGTTTAAATTCTAAATAATGTGTTTGAATTGAACTGGTGCAGAATAGCTGCATTTTTGCATTTTGTCCACTGAATTTTAAGGTAAAGAGGCTAGGTTATATTCTCAATAATAGTAATAACACACGCTGAGCGATCTTAATAACCTGGAAGTAGATAGACAAATCCGTACATGAGGTTAATGAATCCTTGTTTGGCTGGGGAGATGACAAACGAGTGTGTATTTCAGCTGTGTGTTGTGTTCACGCAATGAAATGACAATAAAAGTCCATGCATGTACAATGAAAAATAACAAGTACAGATTTGTGCATGTTTAGCCGCTTGACTCCTGTGGTGGGAAGGCTTTGAGATTGGCAAGGAGGATAGCTATTAAGCTGCAGAAAGAAAACATTTCTATAGTTGTCTAGCAGTCACTGGCCTATAGTCAGCAAGATCTCATGTGGAAGAAAGTCTGAGGATGTTCATTCACTGTACATGTTGAATTTTTAGGGTTTTGTTCATGAAAAGTAGCTGTAGCATGTGGTGTTGCATGGCAGACTGTGACACTTCACTCATGGAAATACACACACACACATTCTTCTTTGAGTAGTGTTGTGGGTGCTCTACATCAGTATACGCTGCCTGCTCATGCGCTCTTGATCAGCGATGTTTGTCAGTGGTGTCCGCACCTATGCCCTCTTCACCTTCATACCCCAATAAACTGCCAGTGTCTTGCAACAGAGCAGTCCGTGCCCAGCAGTTGAACTATGCAGCTGGCTACCCTTTGCTTTCTTCTGCCTTTCTCATTGTAGTTTCTTCTTGGTGTTTTTTTTCCTGTTAGCACAAGTTCACGCTTTGAGAGGGTTCACCCCTTCTTTCCTCTGAGTCCCTGTTCTCTCCCTCACCTCCGCCCTCACCTCCTGGCCCTCATCTGCAGCCCCATATGTGGGTTATGCTGAAGACCCTGGACTTCAAACCTTTCCATATGTGCCACAAGTCCTTCCTTTGGAGTGATGGAGATTCAACCTGCCTCTCTGCTGCTTGGGAGAAATCCACATTCCCTCTAAATGTAAAGTCTACTTAAGATTTAAAAACAGATCTAAAAAATAGAGGTAGGAAAAACATACATTCCTATTTATGTAGTGCTTTTTGAGACCCAGGCGGTGAGTCACCCCCAAATATATTGGTTCCATTGACCAGCTCTGCTTTGGCAGTAACCAAAGACACTAGACTTCCCAAGGAAAGGCCCCATTCTCCAGAATCAGACAAAATAGAGAAAGTCACTTCCTTGATCTGGGTCTCAAGAGACCTCATGTCCAAACAGATATTGCCGAGGCTCCCTTTCCTGCAGTACTGTGATCACAGTAGCATACCTAGAAATCATCTAGAGAGCTTCCGACACTGGCATCTGACTCAGCCTTCATTTTAAGAGTCGGAGGCAAAGTCCTTATTGGTACAGAAGTGGTGAACTCCATCTACTGTTGCACTTCTGTATAGATGAGTCTACAAAAAGTATTATATCCCTCCAAGAGGCTCAGTATTTATGCTCTCAGCTCTTTAGTGGTCAAGACTTTTAATGAATGGAACAGACTGCATTAGTCCTGTTCAACACCATTGGACAAGGATCTAAAATGATTGGATCTGCTGGGTCATAAGAATTGCTAGTTGGTCTCCTGGTAGTTCAGAGTGGCTTGTTATCAAATCCTAATGACTAAATGTGACTTCGGTTTATTAAAAATGTTCATCTTACTGAATATGTGCCTCAGGAGCAGAGAGAACAATTTCAGGCCCTCATTGCAGAAGGTCAAACAGCTGCCAAGGCATCTCTCCAGGGTTTGACTGCAATTGTCAGTTGCATATAATGGTCTATGGTTATGGCAGTAGTCCTGTGCCAACCTTCCTAGCTGTGGTTTTCAGGCCTCCCCGAGAGGTACAAAATACTACAGAGGACCTTCATTTGAGGGCCCTCAAGTTGTTGAGTGACAACCTGGATGGGTCCCTCCATTCTCTGAAGAACTACTGGGTGACACTAAGTTCTCTAGGCAGCTGTATACCTGCAACTAAAGAAAATACATCAGGTTACAGAGAACTCTGTTGCATCGCAGAGGAGCAGGGACAGAGTCTGACAACCCATGTGATCATAAGCAGAGAGTACTTTATTCATTTCCAGCATGCTCTTTATACTCTTAAAGCAGGCAAGCAAGCAGTTGCTAATTGGTTAACAAATTTAACACACCCGCAGCTGTAACTTCATAGAACTAGCCAAGGCCAACTTCTCAAAACAAAGCTCAAAGCCTAATTAACCCATCCTAAAAACCTAAACATCTTAGCTTCCCACACTACCAACTGCCAAGCTAGCAAAATATTCTCAACACCTCCCCGCTCCACCCAAAATCAAAAAGGAGGGGAAAAAAAAAAGGATAAAAACATTAGCAAAACATTTCCAACTTATAACAACATAACACCACAATCTATCACAAACCAAAATTAAAACTTTATAAAGCCAACCTATATAACCATGCAATTCTTAACATAACCCCAACAACACCAAACAAAAACAAAGCACAACAAATAAATGGTGTAAATTCTACAGGATTCCCCCCTACTCAATAGCACACCAACTTGTGGCAAACTTCTATTACCAAATTATCCCTCAGATGTCAGGCGATCAAACTGACACTGAGGGAGGGGGGGGGGTCCTAGAAAAAACACAACATAAACCACATAAAACACAAAAAACAATCCTGGCCAGAAAAAAACAAACAAACAAACACCACAAAACAAAACAAAAAACAAATAACATAAATTTAACTCTGTAAATAAATGCATGGTACATAAAATGCTATGCAGCTAACACCAATTTTCTTAATATCTAAAAAACAAAACAAAACTACCCCTACTGGGCAATCAATCATTACATACAATATACAAATACCCTTAGTACCATCAGGCAAAAAAGGAAAATTACATCATCAATTAAATCATTTACAGTAATACAATTGCATCCTAACTTACTTCTAAATTCAACTGCTATTCCCTCCAGCAACCACAGAGTTAACTTTGTACTCTGCCTAACATTACTCGCTAGTAATTAATTACCTTTTCTATCAACTACACCCTCAAGGTTATCAACCAGTATTCCAAGCTTGTTGTCTGTTGCCCGCCGCCTGGGCCCGATCCTTTTTTCCTCCTCAAGTTCTCTATCTATTGCGTGCCTGCCTGGGCCCGATCCAAAGCACTTTACATAAAGGTATTTTGGGTCACATAAATTCAAAGCCATTCTCCCAAATTTCCTAGATTTATGCCTACAACTCCCCGCTTTAAGAATACTCAAACAAACCTTTAGGCCGAGTTTTCCCAAACTTTAAAAACAAAAAACAAATAGGCTCTAAAAAACAGGGTTTTGGGGAGGGGTAATATCATTTACAATCCAATTAGGGAGGGCAATACATGCTAAAAAAAAATTCCACAACACAGGGCGCAGCCTGCAAAATAAACCCCAAAATCCAATCAATACCACAGTTTTTAGCAGGAGTCCCAAATTTTTTCCTGCCAGTGTGCAATTCTTTGCTTCTTTACCAGGGTCAGTTCTCAATGTCTTTTTAGTCAGGAATTTCTAGACATTGGCAATATCAATAATGTAAGTGTTTTTTCTCCTGTTCCACCACCATCGTGGTTCAAGTTCTACGGGGGAAATTATCAGGACATCATCCTATACATTCAGGCAAAGCAAAAATTATCTCAATCAATTAAATCATTCAGGGAGGATCAAACAAAAAGAATCCTGGCATAGCAAACAAGCAACTTTCCTCCAGGGGCCCAGGTTGTGTACATCGTGTGGCTCTTTCAGACATTCCATCCACCACTGCAGCAGACATCTCTGATACTAACACAGTTGCAATTTCTTCAGTCCTACTGTTTGCAGCCTCAAATCCCGAATGAGCAGTGGTAATATCTTGGACTAGTTCAGGAAATAGTTTTCCAGGCACTGCTTCTAAAGGCTTTAAAGTTTCAGCTGAGGTTTCCATAGATGTTACAGTTTCTGCAATGATTTGTTCTTCAATTGCTGCAGCTGTAACAGGCACAAATGTTTTTTGAGCCCCAGAGCTTTCAATACTAAAAATGGGTGAGCCAGTATCTGCCAGCTGCACAGCTAAATTCTCTTGCTCCTCTTCGTCTCCCTTTCCACACACAGGCAGTTCTTGAGGACACATGTCGCTCTGTAGAGGGGCCCCATTTACAACTGCCCCTGGGCATTCTGATACTAGGTTAGATGGCGCATCTCCTACATCATTCTGCATGGGGGCCTCAGCTGCAACCGCTTCAGTGTGCTCTAATTCCAAGGTAAACACAGTATCTTCTACCTCTGTCGTCCCAGGTGCCTCAGTTACCCCACTCTGCATTGCATCCCCAATAAAAGCTTCCTGAGTGATTTGCCGCCCATCGGATCCCTGAAGCCGAGCAGTTCGGGTGGGCTTGCACAAAGTAATGTCCATAGCAAAGGCAGTTTGGGGAGGGCCAGTGGATCCAAACCCTCGAGACCCGCGGTCAATCGGGGTCGGTCGGGGCACACATCCCTTGAAAGGTATTAACTGAGCAAGACGTGTACCAGCAGTTATAGTCACAGGGGGACAAAGGGCGCGTACCATTATCCCAATATTCCCCGTATAGTCGGCATCAATAAGGCCAGGCAAAACAAAAATACCTTGTTTCGATGTCGACGAACGGCCAATCAAAAGGGCACTCAGTCCAAATCCTAATGGACCATCGGTGTTGGAAGGAAGAACTTGAACCTCGTCAGTCTCTAAAACTACATCTGTCGCTGTGGCCAAGTCCACTCCGGCACTGCCACGGGTTGCTCCGGTGAGGTGTTCCAGGCAGCCGGGTTGGCGGGTGGAGGCACTTGTGACGTCGCGCTCCTCCGAGGGGCGCTCCGTGATCCGTTTCCCGGCAGCGGTGTTCCATCCTTCGTGTAACGCGCCCAACAGTCGGCAGCGCGATGTCCAAACTTATCACATCGTGTGCAAGCGCCAGTTGCAGCTTCAGGTGACACATCAGAGGCCTGCTGCCCATTTTGCATAGGGCAGTCCCGCCGGAAATGCCCGGGTTTTCCACAACCAAAACAGGGGCCGGCTGGCCGGGTCGGTCTTCTAGCCCCCCGCTGTCCCCCGAGCAGGGGTTGTAACGCCACGGCCAGTGCAGAGGCCTGTGCCTTAGCATGAATTGCCGCCTTATCCGTCTCCTCAAGCATAGCGGCCCTACCACATGCCTCGATCATTTCCATCAGGGTCGCAGTCTTGGGCAAGGTGGCTAATATACGGCGGCAAGTGGGATTTGCATTCTGGGTTGCAAGATCAAGTCCAACTGCAGTTCTGGCCTCTGGCGTCAGATTGGGAGATCTATCAATAGCCTCTCGAAGGCGATCCAAAAAGGTGGAATACCGTTCCGATGGGCCTTGTGTAATTTTAGCATAGGGAGGGACCGGCTTTCCCATCTGGGGCACCGCTTTAAAGGCAGCC
Source organism: Mauremys mutica (assembly GCF_020497125.1). Classification (NCBI taxonomy): domain Eukaryota; kingdom Metazoa; phylum Chordata; order Testudines; family Geoemydidae; genus Mauremys; species Mauremys mutica. The sequence continues at coordinate 822,792 of NW_025423291.1, forward strand.
AAAGCTAGTTCCTGTGATTGCTGCAGGATCCGGGGCTCAAGGCGAGCTTGCAAGTGCGGGTCAACAAAGCGACCGGCTCCCAAAAACATATCAGCAGTGGCCAGGCGCCGAGGATCATCATCCGGTAAATCCAAATTGCGGACAAGAGCCAAGTCAACTCTCTTAGCCCAATCATCTTTCCACAACAGTTTCTGTGTAGGTGTAAGAAGCGTATCAGCTAGCTTAATCGCATCGTACGGACACATTGCTTGGCCAACAAATATCTGTTCAATGATAGACTGTACATACGGATTATCTAGTCCATAAGCCATGATCGATTTCTGTGCCTCACGGATCAACTTCCAGTCCAAAGGGGCCCACCGTCTATGATTAGGGTGTTGAGGGTCTGGCGTAATCACCGGAAAGGCCTCAGGTGTTAGACCTTCAAGGATGGCTTCTCTTAAAACTCCATGCCAGCGCTGTACCGGATCCGGAGGGTCCCCAGTTGGAGGGTCCCCGGGGCCAGGCGGGGCGGGGGGGCGAGTCGAATGAAAGCACTTGTGAAGATGCGATCGCGATGATCCAGGTGGAAGACCTTCCAATTGGTCCAACTTGTCACATATATGCTGCAGCTGTCGACCCTGGCGCTCCATCTCCTTATAGAAGGCATCAGACTGAGTAAACTGAGGAAACGTAGTCAAATCGGGATATGGGTTCGATGGCACATGTTCCACCCGAGCCTCTTCTGTCCCCCCGCAATCGTGGCACCCCCAGGCCCCGTGGACACGGCATGGCTTTGGAGGGGGTGCATACGGCAAGGCTGTCTCCATAGGCTCGGGCGTATCGGGGGGTAACGGGACCGTAGCAGAATCAATCATGTCGGGGCCGATAGCCACATTGGAGGGTAGTGGGGCCATAGCAGGGGCAACATCATCCATAGGGTAGGGGTTGGAAGCCAAAGGTATCACCGTGTCCTCACCACCGAAAAACTCTCTGGCTCCAACCGGCAACACAGAAGGCATTCCGGGCGTTGGGCGGCAAAGCTCAGAAAGGGCTGCCTGCACTCCTGCCTCGGCCGCGAGAGTTTCTACTATCTCCTTCGCCTTATTCCATACTGGACTCAGGGAGAAGGCCTCCTTATCGCCCCGAGCCACCGACTTCCAAAGCTCGGAGCCTAGCCGCTCCCAAACAGTTTTATCAAAAATTGTACTTGGTTGAACAGAAAGTCCCCTTCTCCGTCCCCACCGCAGCAGACGGGATAACTTATCAGAGGGGAGCTTCTCTCCCTGCCGCTCCGCGATGCGCATCAAATATTCATGCACCGTCCTTTCTTCCGCTGATGCAGCGGTTCCCATGTTAGCTGCTCACCTCTGGGCTGGGGTGTGCCTCCCTTTTTCAGACGCCCTGCGGCTTGCCGCTCGACACTGAGCTCAGGTGCGCCCCTCTTTTCGGACGCCCTGCGGCTCCTAGCCGCTCGACACTGAACTCAGGTGCGCCCTTCTCTTCGGACGCCCTGCGGCCGCCGCTCGACACTGAGCTCAGGTGCGCCCCTCTTTTCGGACGCCCTGCGGCTCCTAGCCGCTCGACACTGAGACTCAGGTGCGCCTCCTTTTCCTCCTTTCAGTTCAGGCCACCAACACTGTCCTCATTCAATCACGTCGGGGTCACCATTTGTTGCATCGCAGAGGAGCAGGGACAGAGTCTGACAACCCATGTGATCATAAGCAGAGAGTACTTTATTCATTTCCAGCATGCTCTTTATACTCTTAAAGCAGGCAAGCAAGCAGTTGCTAATTGGTTAACAAATTTAACACACCCGCAGCTGTAACTTCATAGAACTAGCCAAGGCCAACTTCTCAAAACAAAGCTCAAAGCCTAATTAACCCATCCTAAAAACCTAAACATCTTAGCTTCCCACACTACCAACTGCCAAGCTAGCAAAATATTCTCAACAGAACTCAACATTTTTGCCCAGTCCACTACCAACCTATGAGAATGGCTGAACATCCCCTGCACTTGCGCACACAGAAAAAACCCAAATTCCCTAAGGAAGGGGTTTCCCCTTCCACAACCTCCCAGCCAGTGATAATCTTCAGTGTCTGTTTTGATCCATTGGTTGATAGTAATAGGTAATAATTGGAGATATACCAATCTCCTAGAACTGAAAGGGACTTTGAAAGGTCATTGAGTCCAGCCCCCTGCCTTCACTAGCAGGACCAATTTTTGCCCCAGATCCCTAAGTGGTCTCCTCAAGGATTGAACTCACAACCCTGGGTTTAACAGGCCAATACTCAAACCACTGAGCTATCCCTCCCCCCGAGGGAGGGATAAGGTACTTCTTGCTGTGGATCTTACATTACACTTATTCCCCTCCCACCCTTATTGGGATTCTCTCTCCTATTACCTACTTTCCTGGAAGCTCATCACTTTGGACAGATGGATCCTAGAAGCAATTTTCACTTGCTTCTCCATCAAGTCCAGCTCCTTACCACCCCATTCCTGTTTAGAGACCCGTCTCGCAAAGACTTCTTAAGGCAGGAGGTGAAATTCCTTCTGGCTCTGGGATAGATTGAACATGTCCCATCAGACTTAATTGTGAGAGGATTCTGTTTCATCAGGATAGAATTCTCTTTTTGGCATTTTCCTGTTCAGAAGGCACCCCATGAGGGGTCAGGAGAGCAGACCAATTCTGGACCTCAGAATTTAAAACACCTCCATCCACTCCTGATCGTTCAGAATATGACCCTAGGAACAATAATTCTTCTTAGAGTGGTTGTTCATGTCCATTCAAAGTAGGTGTGCGCGTGCACGCCAGCCGGAAGATTTTCCCCTAGCAGCGTCTGTAGGGTCGGCCCTGGTGCCCCGTGGAGTGGCACCACTACGGCGCCCTATAAAGGGGCCCGCCGACCCTCTGCCCCCTCAGTTCCTTCTTACTGCGGGTGACGGCTACCTGGAACTTCTCTTGTGCATAGCAAGTTAGCTGTTTCCTATCCTTGTGTATAGTCCATGTATATAGTTGCGTTATTGTATATTGTTCTTCGTAGTTGGGGGTCCCCCCCCCCAAGTCTTCGTCGCCCGCTGGGGCATACCTGGGTCCCCCGGGTTTAAACTCTGCAAGGACTGCGGGAAATTCATGCCCAAGAGTAACCCGCACTCTGCTTGTTTGAGGTGCCTCAAAGGGAGCCACCAAAAGGACTGGTGCTCTATCTGCAGAGGCTTCCATCCAAGAACTCTCAAAGACAGAGCTGTCACGGAGTCCCCGGGTGATGCTCTGGAACTGCTTCCCACAAAGCCAGGCAGGACTTTGGGGAGCCTCCTCTCCCTTGGAGCAGACTTGTTCAGGGCAGGAAGCTCACACGGCTTCACCTCCTGGGTCTCTCCTTGGAGCATTCAGCATCCTCTGCCCCTCCGTGTGCTTCCCACAGCGAGCCCGCCCAGGCAGTGTCCTGGGGAAGCCACAGGGTCCTGCACCCCCACTTCGCAGTCAGATGTGATTCTCAGGCAGCCAGTAAAACAGAGGTTTATTCGATGACAGGAACAGGGTCTAACACAGAGCTTGTAGATACAGCGAACCGGACCCCTCGGCCGGGTCCATTCTGGGGGGCAGTAAGCCAGACTCCCACGTCTGCACTTCACTCCTCGTCCCCATCCAGCACCAGCATGCCAAACCTCCTCCAGCCCCTCCTCTCTGGGCTTTGTCCCTTTCCTGGGCCAGGAGGTCACCTGATCCCTTTGTCTCCAACACCTTCAGTTGGCACCT